>NC_068291.1:9172699-9236827 GCF_025860055.1 Xyrauchen texanus
GACTATTCCATGTTTCTTCTCTATCCTTATAAGGGTTGAAGCATTGCTGTACCAACGTTCCTGTGGGAAACTGGGATGTTGTGTGGAGCAATATATATATATTATTGAACACTTAGTACACAGTATGTTGACAATTTGCCCTTTTGACCTCATGAGAGCTCAGAGCTGTTTGCAGCGAGTTTAGTTGCACGCACATACACCGGATGCATGGCAAACATGTGTGTGTGTGTGTGTGTGTGTGCAGCATGCTGAGTGGGATATTTAGGAGTGTCAAAGTGGCTCAAAGAAAAACGGAAATGTTTAGAAGGCCACAGAATCCATAATGCATGTAGTCAAATATAAACGTCACATTCATGGAATATCCAAACAATATAGCAAGTAAAACACATACAAAATTATTATTTTGTAACAGCGACAAATAATAATCCATTATTAATTATATATTATATATGTGTTACTCACAATGGCGTCCACGTGCAACCGATCATGCAATATAGAGGATGACCACAACAATAAACTCTTAAAACATCAACTCAAAAATACACAAAAAGAAATATACATATAAAAGATACATATAATATTGACTTTGATCTTTCACATGAAAGAAGTTTTATGTGTTTTTAATTCAAAATTAGCTCTCAAAAAGTATATGAAATAAATTCACCACATCAAACTATTCAGTCGTCTGTATTTAAACAAACATTGCTATTTCCATCATGGTCATCGTGATCTACACCCCTGCATTAACATCTAAATATGAATACAGTAAGATCTCATTTTTACTTGTGCATGAAGTCCTAATGTAGGCAGCACATTTACTAACATCAGCATTGTGATGGCCCACGAGGCAGCCACACATCAATGAGCGGTAATGTCACACGAGCACATACAGTAGGTATATGGTAATACTATTTAGGTATTTAAGTTCTGGTGCATCAATGACTAGTTGGAGTGCACACATTCTAGTTTATGGTGTACGGCATATACTTTTATTAATATTGCATTTTCTGAGATTAATTTACCGCTGTGGTGCTGAGGAGTGGATGGCTGGAGGTGTTGGCTGTGAATAGCGGTTGGCGAGTTTCTAGATTCATGGTCCGAGTGTTTTAAGGACCGGCATGGCGCTTCGACCACTGCTTTAGTTCCGCTTGCCGCCACCAACCAGCAGATTGACTGTGGGGAAATGGAGTGATTGTGTTTTAGATTTTCTTTTCTAATTTGTTGGTTTTCTTTGTTGTTATTTGTTTATTTCTTCAAGATATGCATTTAATTTTATTCTAATTCTTTAACTGGCCTTGTTATGATTTTTTTAATTGAATTTGAAGTTTGTGTTTTCTGTTTTCCCCTTGTTTGTTAATGTGGACTAATCCATTTGTATAAATGTGTCTCAGTTGTTTCATTTAGAAGGTCAGTTCAGTTCTCTCATATTCTGTTATTGGAGTTTAGTTTTGTTCTGTTGACCTCTTTTATTGGCCTGAACATGGATTTGGGTTATTTGGACTTTATTTTGGTCTGATTAATTATAAGACTATTTTGGGAAACTGTTTTTGTCACGGCCCTCATTCCTTGACTGCTCGGTCCCTCAGAAGCATCCAAAGAAGACTGAAAAAAATCTACTAAAATAATTTCCCACTAATACATGCTTATGCTGAGGAATCACTTCTAGATGGATGTTTTGTATTCATAATGGTGCAGTCATATCCATTTTTATTGATTTACCTCATCTCTCAACATAATGGTGTTCAGAGACTTGGCTTTGGCTCCTTTAATTCATCCTTTCTTAATAAACCTGCCATTTCTTGTGAATTACAAAGCAATAATTCAAAAGTGATTCCCATTCACAAAGACAAATGCTTGCTGGGAAAGTGCATGACACTGCAGCTAACCTTTAGCAAACAAGAAGAGTAAACTATTGGTGAACAGCCAGACATGTATAAATGCCAGCCTCTATCTTTTATGTTTGGTTTTGAATAATTGTTCTCTCTCGGCTCACTCAGCAGTGCATTTTCATTCACCTGTGTCGTTTCATATGATGAACTGGAGCAGACACAGAGTGTATTATTCTATCAACCATTGTGGCATTTCCTGGCAAACTTAGTGTGAAATCTGATGCAATAAATACTGCTGCTGTAACTAAAGTGAGTGATGTCACCCCACTGATATCAATCATAAATATTTTACAGCACATTTTCCATGCACAAATAGGTGAGGAGATGGGATTCATCTTACAGTTTTCCTGGCTCTATGTGCCTTCCTCTCCTTTGCGAGGAAGAAAAAAACCCAGGCAGTGGAATGGACTGCCAGAAAATGCATCTGTATAAGCTGTGGATGAGCCAAATTAATGAATGAAACATGAATACAATGAGCCTGAACCACAGCTGTCAGGCGTGACGCTGCTTTCATATATTATATCTTGGTAACACTTTATAATAATGGTCCATCATTAATAGATAACTATTTAGGACTGAATGCAGGATTAATGAGTAGTACTGCATTAACACTTTAGTTACTACTATTAACTAATATGGAACATGATTAACCAATCAGTAAGTAATAGTGAACTGATGACTGAGGTAGTTCACTGTTAGGTAATCAATAATTACTGATTTATATTTTCCTCATTGAGAACTATCAACTAACTATAACTAATTTAAAATAACTACTAATTAATTACTAATCAAAGTATTAACATGTGTGTAAAATGTGAATGATTATGTTTTTATTGTGAACAAAATCATGACATGCGAATTCAGAGAAACATGTGTGCATACATTTGTTCTTTGCTGGAATTAATTTATGCACATAACAACTCTCTAAATCATGGCTACAGTGTCTGGTACAGTATCATAGCCAGCTTAAAGATGTGTGTGCCCAACCTATTCCTTGGGATATCTCTTCTGTTCATTACAAATTATTAACTTTGGCAGGTTTGATATTGCTGGAGGTCTTTTTAAAATAATTTTGGTAACCCATACATCCATGTATTTATGTAAGGTAAGCTCACTATGACCATGGCCTTAACCACCATAGACATTGAGGGGGATACAATCCTGAGTATGTGGTAACATCCTTGACTATGATACTCAACCAGACACTGTAGCCTTGATTTAGCGACCTTTTACATTCATAAATGCATGCATGATCTAAAAACAAAATCATTCACATTTTAGACACATGTTAATGTTTTGATTAGTAATTAACTAGTAGTTATTTTAAATTAGCCATAGTTAGTTAGTAGTTCTCAATGAGTCAGAAACAAATTCAGTAATTATTAGTTTCCTAACAGTGAACTACCTCAGTCATCAGTTCACTATTACTTACTGATTGGTTAATCATGTTTCCATATTAGTTAATAGTAGTAACTAAAGTGTTAATGTAGTACTACTAATTTGTCCTGCATTAATTCATGCATAATTACCTATTAATGACGGACCATTATTATAAAGTTTTATCTATATTTCTAATCTATAAAGTAGAAAAGTAATTTCTTACTATAAACGAAAAATAAATTAAAAATATTCAGAATGTTACTGTGAAATCAAAGCAAACAAGGTCATAATTTTGTAATTGCTCAGTAAATTTCTGTAAATATATACATATTTATATAAAAAAAAATACAACAATGCATTGTGGTATAATTTTGTAAATAATAGTTATAATTCATTAAAAGTTGTGTTTCTATACATGGCAATATTGTATGTTTTACTGCAGAAATAATATTATGTTTTAAAAACAAAAGAGTGCATCAGTCGGGTTCTGGAAGTAAAAACCCTATTAATTTTCTCCACGTACAAATGTATTTTTAACGTTAACTTTAATAATACTTTAAATACAGACATAGCTGAGAGATTTACAGTGCTGTGATGGGTTGTTGTTTTTTTGTAATTGCGCATTAAACTACTCTGTTTTTGCCATGAAAATAAACTTTGGTGCTCATATAATATTACTTTTTCGATTTAATGCATTAATTTAGGGCAATTAATTATATAACATATAAAGTGTTAAAAAGAATTATGCAATTAATCATACCTCCTGACGTGTATGTAAATTCCATAATAAAAGTCCAGATTTCCATACCAAACGAGCTGCAAGTGGGCAGAGACATCTTCCAATGTTCATTATCTACAAGAGACGGTTGTAAATATATGTGAATAATTTGATTAATTAATCGCCATGTCATGAAATTTATTTGATTATCATTTGTAATTGATTGAGAGCCCTACTTTCCATCCATCCATCCATCCAAATTTCTTTATGTTTACCAAAATGACTTTAGTTTCACTGCTAAAAATTATCAATATCCTTTACAACACTACTAAGGCAATCTACAATACTAAGAAACTGAAGAAAAAATTTTCTTGAATCATTTTTTTTTTTTTTTTTTTTGTAGTTACTGCATTTTCACACCATCATGTTTTCTCTAAATCTCAGCATATGAGCCACATTTGTTTATCACAGGACAGATCATAGTATAAGAGACCTAATTTCAGTCAAAACTCAGTTTTGGCTATACTGCTGTAGAGCAGTATAATTGCTAATTACGTTTCCATTTAACCAATTAACTAAAAGAGTCAAAGATAAATAATCATCATAATTTAATATTATATAATTACTTCTTGAAGCAGTTCCCATCTTTTTTACATTTTAGGTTCTTAATCTTATATGTTATTGAAGTTTCCATCTATTATATTTTCTTAGACTTCATCCTTGTATTCATCCTTGATATTACTTATCTCCACTCCATCCTTGCATTCGTGTGGACCCTGAAAATAGTTTTGTAGACAAAAATATAATTGTGCCACCATATAAATTTATTTCATAACAAAACTAAAATGTAATAAAAAAACAAAAAATATTTTTTTGAAAGTCTTAGACCAAATAATAAAGAAAAGCAGCCAATAAGAGCACAACTTAGATGGGAACTCCTTCAATACATTTTAAAAAGCATCCCAGGGTGATACCTCAAGAAAATGTCAAGAGTACATTTCTGCAAAATCTAGGCAAAGGGTGACTACTATGAAGATGCTAAAATATAACATAGTTTTGACTTATTTTGGATTTTGTTTAGTCACAACCTAATTCCCATAGTTCCATTTATGTTATTCAATGGTTTTGATGACTTTACTATTATTCTAAAAAAATATATAATAAAGAATAAGTGATTCAAAAGTTTTGACTGGTAATGTATGTAAATCTAAACACAGCTGGACAATAGAGGTCACTGTTGCTCCAAACATTACAAATGTCCAGTTCTATCCTTCTAATTGGTAATTTGTACTCATGGCAGAATAGATCTTGAGACCCAGCAGACAATGATCCGCGACTCAATTTTGGGTCGCTACCCAGTGGTCGAGATACCCTTGTTCAGTGGATCAACACGCTTGCCGGTGCCCGAATACGTGTTCATGATATACTGATTCACTACATAGTGAGCTAGGGAACTGATTGAGACACACCATTAGTTTCCATATAGCAAATATGCCTTGTATAATTAATTATTAATATTATTATTGTTATATTTAGGCTAATCATATTATTTATTTTTCTAACCAAATAAAGCTGAGTGTGTTGTCAACTGTGGATTGCTGTGACTCATCATCCATATTTAATGGACCCATTTTAATAAAAATAATATAAACTAATATGATAATATTATTATAATAATGAGGCATGGACTCTACAAGACCTCTGATGTTGTCATGTGGTATCTGGCACCAAGACATTAGCAGCAGATCCTTCAGGTTCTGTAAGTTGCGAGGTGAAGCCGCTGTGGTTTGGACTTGTTGGTCCAGCACATCTCACAGAAGCTCAATCGGATTTAAGATCTGGGGAATTTTTGGTATTTTAATATTTGGAGGCAAGGGCAACACCTTAAACTCTTCATCATGTTCCTCAAACCATTCCTAAACAATGTGTGAAGTGTGGCAGGGCACATTTTCCTGTTGAAAGAGGTTATTGCCATCAAGGAATACCATTGCCATGAATGGGTGTACCTGGCCTGCATTGTATGTGGCACATGCCAAATTGACGTACAAATAAATGTCTGAACCCAGAGTTTCCCAACAGAACATTGCCCAGAGCATCACACTCACTCCACCCACTTATTGTCTTCCCACAGTGCATGCTGGTGCCATCACTTCCCCAGGTAACGGCACACATGTACACGACCGTCCACGTGATGTATAAGCAAATGTGACTCATCAGACCAGGTGACCTTCTTCCACTGCTCCAAGGTCCAGTTCCGATGCTCGCATGGCCATTGTAGGCGCATTCAATGGTGGACAGGGGTCATAATGGGCACTCTGACGGTATTCAGCTATGCAGACTCATACGCAGCAGGGTACGATTCGCTGTTTGTTGTGGCACATTCCTCCTGTATCCAACAATAACATTTTCTGTGACTTGTGCCACAGTAGAACTTCTGTCAGTTCAAACCAGATGGGATAGCATTTGTTGCCCTCGTGCATCAGTGAGCCTTGGGCGCCCAACATCCTGTCGCCGGTTTGTGGTTTGTCCCTCCTCGGACCACTGTAGGTTCTCACCACTGCTGACCGGATCCACCCCTTGACATATGGCCTTGTTTGGAGATAATCAACGTTATATGCTTCACCTGTGAGTGGTCATAATGTTTTGGCTCATCAGTGTGTAAATACAGGTGCATCTAAAAAAAAATAGAATATTGTGGAAAAATGTATGCAAAAGGAGCCCAGACCAAGAATTTAGTGCATAAATTAACATACTTTTCAGAAGGTCGACATTTCTGTATAATAAATTCAACATTCTTATATTTTGAAATACTGGATTTTTTTATTTCCATGAGCTGTATGCCGTAATCATCAAGAACACAACAAAAAAAGGCTTGAAATATTTCACTTTATGTGTAATGAATCTAGAATATATGATAGTTCCACTTTTTGAATTAAATTACAGAAAAAAAACATTTCCACGATATTCTAATTGTTGTAACCTGTATACTGTGTGTGTGTGTATAGATAGATAGATAGATAAATAGATAGATTTCACTAATTTATTCAGTGATTATTGTATTTCACACTTTTTTGTAAGTCACACTTTTTCGCCGGTGTCGTGTAAGACCGAAACAAGTCTAATGAAACAAGTCTAATGCTATTTTTTATTAATCTGCATATCTACTACAAAACTTCGAGCATCATAAGCATTTCCTCGCAAGTGACATCAAAGCATATTTCATTTTGCAAACTTCTGTGCATTGCTATCAAGCTATACAAAAAAGACAACAATATTATCCAAAACACAATTACAAGTTTAAATTATGTTCTGATGTCATTGTAATGTTATTAGTCACTTTTACTCTTAATTTATCCTGCCAAGCTATTGTTTTTTTAAACAAGCGGTTCAGGCAGTTGTGATGAAACAGGAGGATGCACAGCCTCCTCCCCCGTTGCTGACCGGTGCTTTAGCGGTTCTTTCAGCACAGCTGTGGTCTCTGGACACCAGGCTCCTCAATTTGGCAGTTCTTGCTCCTCCCTGCCGCGAGGCCCCGTCTGCACTACATACTTGGTCGGGGCTCCTTTTACACGAATTACTGCATCAATGCGGTGTGGCATGGAGGCAATCAGCCTGTGGCACTGCTGAGGTGTTACGGAAGCCCAGGTTGCTTTGATAACAGTCTTCAGCTCGTCTGTATTGTCGTGGCAAGTGATGCTCTGAGGAGAGTGGAGACTCCACCCCCAGGTGATCCAGCTTAGTTGGAGTCAATTCAGCATAGCACAGGTAGACCTGTTTGCTTCCCGGGAATCCAACCACTGCCCCCTCTGCCCAACCAAGGCCCCCCTCGGCACAGACGCGCTGGCAAACAGCTGTCTCCGGGGCCTATGCAAAAATGCATTTCCCTCTATGTGCCTGCTTGCACAGACAAGGTCAGAAAGGATGAAGAACAGGTCGTATTGGTGGCACCGTACTGGCCCACACAGACCTGGTTATCGGAGCTCACACTCTGAGGAATCACCTCTATGAGGAAGCTATATGCCTTGAAGTGGCATCTGTTTGCCAATTGGTGTTCTTCCTGAGGTGAAGACCCCCAGAGATGCGCAGTCAGGTTTGGTGCTTTCATTCTGTCCCCCTCCACCTTGAAGGTGTACGTGGCCGCTATAGCGGCACACCACGACATGGTGGACGGTAAGACCTTAGGGAAACATGACCTGATCATCAGGTTCCTTAGAGATGCTAGAAGATTGAATCCTACTAGACCGTGCCTTGTGCCCTCGAGGGATTTCTCCGTGGTCCTGCTTGGCCTATGGAGAGCCCTGTTTGAGCCCTTGGAGTCAGTTGAACTAAAGGCCCTATCCCTGAAGATGGCCCTCCTGACTGAACTCGCTTCCATCAAGAGGGTTGGGGACCTGCAGGCATTCTCTATCAGCAATACGGGGTACGGACCCCTAGTGTCACTACATCGACACAACGTCGAGTGAGTGACAGATAGGGAATGTCTTGGTTACTGTTGTAACCTCTGTTCACTGATGGAGGGAATGAGACATTGTGTCCCTCTTGCCATAACTATGAACTACCCGCTGAAATGGCCGGGACTCTGTCTCGGCTCCTTAGCACAAACCTGAAACCTGATTTTTTCAAATATCAGAGGTGTTTAGGGCTCCCAAGTGCGACCCCTAGTGTCACTACATCGACACAACGTCTTGTTCCCTCCATCAGGGAACAGAGGTTACAACGGTAACCAAGACAATTTATAGGGGGGGCTGAGATTAATATCAGTGGGACTGAAGCCCTTCTAATTAGGGTCTAGCAACGTCAATGCCTCAGATACACTGCATGATGCCTGCTTGAGGAGTGAGTGTGATACAGAAGCATGTTGTTGTATATCTCACTTGGACAGTTTTGAACAGTAACATGGACATTTCAAAATGCGAGATGGCGAGAAGCTTCTGAGTTCTGACAAACCTTTCAGAGCTTTGATGTTGCTTATGGCTCAAACTCTCCCAGCTTGCGGTTCGATGCCATCTGCACTCACTGTAGCCCTTGGTGTTAAGCTAAACTTAAAATTGGAAATAATAAAATCAAATAAATAATTGTTAAATAAAGAGAAAAATTATATCAGATAAAATTAGTTTAGATTTGAGATAAAAATAAATGGAAACTATTCATTGTGAGCACATAGCAACCTGGAAGAAACAAGGAAGCTGATTGGCCATTGAAACTGCACATGTTACATAGAACCAGGTGTGTGTGTGTGTGATAACCAGAGTGCAGAGGGATCTTTGTTTGCAAAGTGGATGTGCTTCTCCTACCCAAGTTGGTGTTGTTGCTGGTTATTAAACCAAAGAAGAAAGATTGCTAAAACCTGCATGGTTATAGCCATTGAGTTTGGAGTAAACCACATGCTGTGTATGTTCAAGGACAGCTGGGAAATGCCACAATGTGCTCATCAACTTGAGATGATACTGGTAGGATAAAGACTCATTTCTTTAGTGACTAGAGACTGTTTAAAAGAACATTGTGTATGTCTCTCAAGTTGACTGTTAATGCTAGCGGGTTTAGCATCTAATATGCTAACTGGCAATGAGCAGTAAGTGCATTTGATTTAGTGTTGGTGTTGAACCGCTATGTAAATATATAATTTATGTGATTTGTGAGTATTCTAGTAACATTGTTTGTAGTTTAAATGAGTTAAATATCCTTTAATGATCTCATTGCTATGTATAGTGACTATATTTAAATACGGTTTGTATTTTCTCTGTATAGGTTATTAAGCTAAATATCTGAAATAAGCACTGAACATAAGCAAAGAAGATCAAGTTGTTCCTGAAAGATTTTCAATAAATTGCTTCAGAGATGAATAATCAGATGTTTTGAGTTATTCCATGCACCTTCTGAAGTTGATTGAAGCCTTTTTCAAGTTTGGGCAGACACTGAGGCTGAGAATCCCTGTATTACTTGACACTTGGCTAGTGCAAGCTTGGCTCCAGCAGTGGAGAGTTAGTTAAGTACATTTCAGATCTCAGTCACTTGTTCCTCATATCAGTCAATGTTTCCTCATGAGGATGTCGTCCACATAGATGAGGTTACAGCTGGCAGCAGCATCAATCACCCACATAGCAAATTTTTTCTGGCCCAGCTCCGGGCCACGCAATCACTTTTCCCTCGGCCCAAGTACCGCAAAGAATGACGGCCCTGAAGTGGCCCAGAACTGGATTAAAGACAAGGGTCACACATGGGCCATAACCGTCCCGAATCTCAGCCAGTTAGTCACCCTTAACTGGCCCTGAATTGGGCCAAAACAGGTTTTATTATTGGTACCAATTCTCAGCCATAAATTAACCATATCGACACCACCCTTTAACCAGAAACCCCAAAACTGAGCCATAACCCAGCCTAATCTTACCCAAACCATGTGAACAAATAAGGCACAAGAAAATTCTATATTTTATTCAATTTAAAATTTATTTAACAATAACACCGAAAATAAATATTACACCTAGAATTGTGTAACAGTGTGAAGGCCATTTTATTTTGTACATTCTAAGTGTAACATCTTATTACAACCTGTAAAAGTGCATATAATTTCAAAATGTTCAAGCTTACATACTTTAGTAATGCACAAGCCAAAAAAGAAAAGAAAGGACAGCTAGAGTTGTGCAACTGTGTGAACGCTATATGAGCTAACTAAATGAATCTAAAGGAATCTAGTACTGAAATTTTAACATTATAATCTAATTTACTCTAAACAAACATAGAGCAAATTAAAACAATTTACACATCAGAATGTGTGTGTGTGTGGGAGAAAGTGATCCTACTTGGGCCTCTTTTCTCCTTAAGCGCTCCTCCATCTCGATCAGGAGCAAGCTGAAGCCATCTTTGAATGGTTGATTCTATCTCCTGATCGGTGGCATGTTGTGTGAGGCGATTTTTTTCTCAAAGCAGCTAAAAGACAAAATACTAAATTAATAATACAAAATTAACATACATATAGAAACATTCATCCACCTACTGTACATAAATGTAGGTAACAAATTAAAATAAGGTTGCTTTGGTTACATTTTATACAGAAAATGATTGCTTATGTGGCACTATTGATTGACTAACTGGCTTGTCAGACTTTGACAACAGTATTTTGACAAACAAGACCATTTTAGCAAACAAAAACCTTAAAAATGTTTATATATGGAAACTGTGGTGTAAACAGTAACCAATGAACTGTTGAAGTACTGATAATGTAACGCATTCAAAGCATAACATCTTATTTTCACCTAAAAAAAAATCATTTAATAATCTTAAACAGTTGCTTACTTATTGCATTGGTCAATTTAAAGTAACAATGACCTCCTACCAAATGCATGTATTAGTAGCATTATTTATTTACAATAGTATGCACAAATTAACATGTAAAAAGTATATTATGATACAGTTTTAAAATAACAGTTGTAGAAATTGAAGTACTGGGCATACAAATAAATGTTTTAGACTGTACAATTTTAAATAAATGAATTAGATTTTTTTTCCCATTAACACCACGCATATTTATATTCTTGGCCAGGGAGTTTGTGATTGTTGCTGTCATTATTCTCCAAACTCCATCTCTGGTGTCTGTCCCACCTTTCATTGCCAGCATGCTAATCTGTGAATTAACATTTATTTTATTAATTGTTAAAATAAAATGCCAATTATCAACTAAAGGGATAGTTCAACCAAAAATGTAAATTCTGCCATCATTTCCTCACCTCCACTTGTTCCATGCCTGCAGGCCAGCTGACAGTCTTGCCTGGGCCCAGGACAAGATAATCTTAGATGGGCCCCCCCATGCCCAGATCTCTCCTTTTCCCTTGCTCTTCCTCTCCTGTTCCCCTCCTCTGCTCTTCCTCTCCTGTTCCCCTCCTCTGCTCTTCCTCTCCTGTTCCCCTCCTCTGCTCTTCCCCTCCTCTGCTCTTCCTCTCCTGTTCCCCTCCTCTGCTTTTCCTCTCCTGTTCCTCTCCTCTTCCTCTCCTGTTCCCCTCCTCTGCTCTTCCTCTCCTGTTCCTCTCCTATTCCTCTCTTGTTCCCCTCCTCTGCTCTTCCTCTCCTCTTCCTCTCTTGTTCTTCTCCCCTCCTCTGCTCTTCCTCTCCTGTTCCCCTCCTCTGCTCTTCCTCTCTTGTTCTTCTCCCCTCCTCTGCTCTTCCTCTCCTGTTCTCCTCCTCTGCTCTTCCTCTCCTGTTCCCCTCCTCTGCTCTTCCTCTCTTGTTCTTCTCCCCTCCTCTGCACTTCCTCTCCTGTTCCCCTCATGCAACAATGAACTTGCGCGCCTGTAAAAACGAGCGCGCCGCGTCGCTATTATGAGCTAATATCCAAAATATTTCCATATGTGTCTCTTTCCTCCTTTCTTATCAACAAGTGGATTTACAGCCACCACATCAGCAGCACCGCCGGTCGCAATGTCTCAGCACTTTTATGAAGAGGACGCAACTGCACGCCGCCGGGCATGCACGCGCATCAAGTACCGGGTTTGAGAAAACCTGGTACCGTGGCGTGACGTTTAAAACAAAATTAGTACCGACTTGGTACCGAAGTACCGGGTCTTTGACAACACTCATAAACGTTGGCTGCGCTGTTTCTTACCTTGCTCTACGTTGACTTTACTAACGTTAGTTCCAGCTTCTCCGTCACCACCTTTTTTAAAATATTTGTTTAGGACATCTCGAAGGCCTCTATTTTCTTCTTCCCTTCTTCTCTTTTCTTTTCTTTTCTTTTCTGAGCACCAGACTTGTGCTGACCGGACATTTTGATCGTAACGTTAGCCTACTGAACTTCAAATCAAATGACAACATCAAATTTTGATCAGTGGCCAAACCATTTTTGTTTTGGGGGTGGGCGGGGGTTCTTGACCACTATTTCAAGGACAATTAGGAAGAAAACAAATAAAAAGCTTTTATGTAACTCAAATATTAGATATTTTTTCCACAAATATGCCTATTTTATTTATTTTTTAACAATTATTCCATAATTTAACAGACCCGTTTGTCCCCCCCTGTCGGCGGGCCTGCATGCCTGTATGAGTTTCTTTCTTCTGTTGAACACAGCAGATTTTTTTTTTTACAAATGTTGTTAAAGGATTAGTTCACCTCAAAATGAAATTTTCCTAATAATTTACTCACCCCAATGCCATCCAAGATATCCATGTCTTTCTTTCCTCAGTAGAAGAGAAATTACGTTTTTGTAGGAAAACATTTCTGGATGTTTCTCCACAGACTGGACTTCAATGGTTACCATCACTTTGCAGTCAGAATCGATGCAGTTTCAAAGGTCTTTGAAGAGCTTCAACGGGCTGGTGAACGATCCCAGCTGAGGATTAGGGGCTTATCTACCGAATTTCAAACTCTTGCCTGCTACACTCACTATCTATTGTCTGTATTAGTTCATCAACTTTTTTTAATGGCCTTCTTCTCACATTGATCCTCTCATTGTAACTCCAATTACCAGCCATACCAACAGTCTGTCAAGTTTTCTTGCCCAAGCACAGTCCTGTAAAAAAAAAAAAAAAAAGATTAACATTTCCCATATTTTTAAGTAACTTTAATTTCATTGTTTTTATCAGTCAGTTTATATATGCATCTAAATATTTTATATTTAATTATTTTAACCATAATTATTACATTCCCTTTAATTTCATAGGATAATACTAGCCACTTGTATGGTTGTTCTCTTTTTTTTTTTGTGATGTGATCAACTCTTTATTGTCTTTAGAAATAAAATAACATCCACTCAAACAAACAGACAGGGAAGGGGGAGCAACAGACATATCATCAATAATTAAACAATATGAAAGGAGAAAAAAAAAAGAAAACTTTATATAGTCATTCCTTTATATAGTCCAATATGTTGGAAGAAAAACACTGCCATGCATCAATGGTACTAGGTTTAGCTCCTGGTTCAGTTCTGCCATAAGTGGCCAATTGTTTATTGCATTCCTAGATGTGACCTCTAAACATTACCCAGGTTGAAAACTATTGTTTTAGACAACAAAAAAATTATGTGATCAATTTCATTCTTTCATTGTAGATATTTTAATAGTACAGTATAATAATTTTTCTCTCAATCGCCTACAAATATGGCACACATGGGAATGAGATGACTAGCAATACATGACTAGCAAAAAGAAATAAGCAGGCCTCTGTGATCACAAATAAAAAAACATGGAGCATGTCCTTTTCATGTGAAACAATGATTAATCCAGATTTGATTCAACATGACTGATGCAAAATGCTAAAAAACAAATATAAAAAAAATAGCTTACTTATTGTTTTAAGAATGTTTAGCTAAAAGAAAAGTAATCTTTAAGTCAAAGATTAGATTTAGATATCATACAATCTGATTATACAACCATTGAATCACTTTCAGCTTTATAAGTCAATTGCGGTTGCTGAATTTGCTGTGATTTTCCTATCATTTTAACAGCATTAACGTTACATTGTTCTGCACACATGAAGCCCCGCGCCTCGGACATTCCGCAGGCCGGTCTCGTACCCCGTTCGCGTCTGTATTGGCATTCTCATGTTCAGGGGCAGCTGAATCAGCTACCATATAGGCAAAAGTTCACTTCAATAAAGAAAAAAGTGGCATCCGAGTTTGAAATCAGGTATTAAAAAAAGCGTCAAAAAAGAGAGTGAACTTCACTTACCTGAACAGCGGTTGTCTGAGATGTCTTCATCAACCATTAGCGGGAGAAATTTCAACCGACGCATCACGTGAACCTCATTCGCCAACCAGAAAAGCTGCTGTTACCGTGGAGATCGCGCCAAAAAAAAAAAAACAATAGTTGACTGCAGTTGTTTTAAATAAACTGTTATATTAATCATTTTTTTAAACAATTGGACATATATTTTTTCACTGACTCATTTATAAGTCAATTAATATTATTATTATTAATTATTAAAATCGTATCGGTTACCTAACATAACCTTGGTTCTCTCTAGATGAGGGAACGAGTATTGCGTAAGCTAGCTTACGCTACGGGAAAGATTCATCTTTTCTGAGATATTGAAGCCAAAAAATTATCCTTAATTTTTGTATCCATTGTCAACGCAGTGCGGCAGCTGCAGACCTTGAGCGGGCTAGCTAGCGAGCTCATAGGTTGCTCTGCGGCAACTGCTGCAGCCTATAGACGAGCTTGAGCTGAACTCGCGATCCAATGCGAGCGTCCAGCGCTCACTGCAACAAAGCCCGCCAAAATGGGCGTGACTAGAGTGCATATAAGCGTAGTTCGTAGGCTGGAACCCTGGTTTTCATTGACTGAAGCGAAAAGTCGCTCGTGGCGTGAAGCACGGCCGGCTTACGCAATACTCGTTCCCTCATCTAGAGAGAACCGAGGTTACGTTAGGTAACCGACACGTTCTCTTACGAGAGGTTCTCTCGTATATGCGTAAGCTAGCTTACGCTACGGGAACCCATTGTCAACGCCGTCGCGCCAAGCATCCACTGTATGAGCCCCAGGGAATTAAGGGGGACCCGGGGAGCCCTTATGAGTGGGGAAATAATATTTGGCCGGCAAGAATGCGGGTCATTGATTGTGTAATACATAAGCACATAGTGGGAAGGGAACGACAGAGCGGCGGTGCCGGTCTGTGTGGAATGTGTCCCATCAGTGCAGCTCACCAGGGAGCTGTAGCGTATTAAACCGCTAGTAGTTTTGCCTGCAGAGCGGGCACTTCCATATTGTAAAATCTGACAAAGGTGGAGGGAAGTCCATCCCGCTGCCACACATATGACGTGAATGGAAATCCCGCTGGACCATGCCCACGAGGATGCCATGCCTCTAGTGGAGTGAGCCCTAATGCCCAACGGGCATGGCAGGTCTTTTGACGCGTATGTAGCAGCAATAGCGTCCACTATCCATCTAGATAGTGTCTGTTTCGAGGCGGCGAGACCTTTGGTGCGCCCTCGAACGAAACGAAAGCTGCTCAGAGCGTCTGAAAGTGGCGGAGCGCGCAGTATACAATCTCAGTGCTCTGACCGGGCAAAGGAGATTGGCGTCGCGTTCAGCTAACGGATGCTGGCAGCGCCGATAGGAAATGACCTGTGCTCTGAAAGGAGTACCGATCACCTTGGGAACATAGCCGTGTCTAGGCTTTAAAATGACCTTGGAGTCACTTGGTCCAAACTCAAGACACGCAGGCTGACAGACAGCGTGAAGGTCTCCCACACGTTTGACTGATGACAGGGCAGTCAGAAAACGGTTTTGAGTGAAAGGTATTTCAAATCCACGGATTGAAGTGGTTCGAAAGGGGGCTTTCATAGTTTCGAGAACTATAGAAAGATCCCAGATAGGAACCGATGGGGGCGCGGGGGTTCATCCTTCTAGCTCCCCTGAGGAAGTGGATGACCAGCTCGTTTTACCCCATGACTGGCCGTGCAGGGGTTCAGCGAACGCCGCAACGGCCGCCACATACACTTTGAGCGTGGATGGGGATCTGCCCTTATCCAGCAGCTCTTGTAGAAATACGAGCAGCGACGACACCCCACATGTCCGCGGGTCCAGGTCTCGGTCGGTGCACCATTTTGAGAACACAGACCATTTTGACGCATAGAGTCTTCTCGTGGAAGGGGCTCTAGCGTGTATGATGGTGTTTATTACTCCTTCTGGCAGAGCGACGGGTAGTCGTTGATCACCCACGCATGCAGCCCAGCGCTCTGGGTGGGGATGCCAAATTGTGCCGCGAGCTTGAGAGAGGAAATCTGCTCTCACTGGGATGGGCCACGGCGCTGTCAGTGACAGCTGCGTAAGCTCCGGGAACCATGTCTGATTCTCCCAACGCGGGGCTATGAGGAGCACCGAGTGACGCGTTTCCTGATCCTCTGCATTACCTGTGGCAATAGCGAGACGGGAGGGAAGGCGTAAAGCGGGCGTCTGGGCCAGCGCGTCCTTGCTTTTCGAGAAAAATATTGGGCAGTGAGAGTTCTCTTTGGACGCAAAGAGGTCTATCTCCGCTCTGCCGAATAGGTGCCATAACGTCTGGACTGTTTGAGCGTGCAGGGACCATTCCCTGGGGAATATTGTCTCTGGACAGTCTGTCCGGGCCGTCGTTCAGGTGGCCTGGCACGTGCGTCGCCCTCAGCGAGCGCAGGTGGCACTGGGACCAACTCAGTATGCGTTTCGTCAGATGGAAGAGGTTCCTGGATCTGACACCACCCTGACGGTTTAGGTAGGATACCACAGATCTGTTGTCCGAACGGACCAGGACGTGGTGACCCTGAATGACCGGGAGAAAGCGCCGCGGCGTACTCGACCGCTATCATTTCCAGACAATTTATGTGAAGGAGCTTTTCCTGAACTGACCATAGGCCGAAAACCGGAGAGCCCTCGCGAGACCGCGCCCCAACCCGTGTTGGACGCGTCTGTCGAGATGACTTTCGGCGAGATACAGCTCCCATTGTCACTCCCGCTGATACCATTCGGCCACTGTCCAGGGCTGCAGAGCTGAAATACAGGTCTAAGTCACCTTGATGGGCTGGCGGCCTGTGGCCCAAGCCCGGCGAGACGCTGGTGTTTAGCCAATGCTGAAGCGGGCGATGTGCAGTAAACCCAGCTGAAGTACTGCTGCGGCTGAGGCCATGTAGCCTAGCACTCTCTGAAATTTCTTCAGAGGTGTGAGGCTGTTCATCTGAAATGACGCTGACTAGTCGCTGCACACGGCGCCGCTGTGTAGATAAGCGAGCCGTCATTGCCACTGAGTCTAGTTCTATTCCAAGGAAGGAAATTGCCTGACTGGGCTGTAGTGAGCTCTTGGTCCAATTGACTGCAAGGCCCAAACTGTTCAGATGACTGAGGAGAACTGTCCTGTGAGACAGAAGCTCCGTATGTGATTGTGCCAAAATCAGCCAATCGTCCAAATAGTTCAGAATTCGCAAACCCTGACTCCGCAGGGAGTGCGGCGCCAGCGTCCATGCACTTCGTGAAAGTACGAGGTGCTAAGGACAGGCCGAACGGAAGGACGGTGTATTGATAAACCTGGCCGTCGGCGAATCTCAAGAATGGCCTGTGACGGGGATTTATCTGAATCTGAAAGTATGCATTTTTCAGATCGAGAAATAAACCAGTCCCCTGGCGCACATGCGCGAGGAGTTTGCTGGTTGTAAGCATTTTGAACGGTCTTTTGCAAGCGCTTTGTTCAAAACCCTGAGATCTAATATTGGTCTGAGGCCGCCGTCTTTCTTGGGGACAAGAAAATAACGGCTGTAAAACCCCGACTCGCTCAGGGAGGCGGCACTCTCTCTATGGCCCTTTTGCACAGAAGGTTTGCTATTTCTGAACGAAGCATGCACGCTGCTACCGTGTTCAAAGTAGTTTCGAGCACGCTCTGAAGCAAGGAGGACGGCGATCGAACTGTAGCAAATAGCCCTGTTTTATTGTGCTTAACACCCATTCGGATATCCCTGGAATATCTTCCCACGCTTTGAAGCGTAATGTTAGAGGGTGAATGGCCAATCGCTCTGATTGCCGCACACAGCGCTGAACAGAATGTGTGAGCGCGCTTACTGTGCTTATGCTGGACTGCTGTTCTGTGAGTGACTTCCCGATTGAGGTGAATGGGGAAAGAGTCACGTCTGTTAAGTGATGCGCAAGCATAGCCACGGGCACGGGACGTACATACAGAGAAGTGTTTGCTGGTCGTGTGACAGAGCGGCCAGAGAATGGGCGCGCGCACTGATTCGTGGGTGCGTTTATTAACCCTAACACTCGAGCGGGTCGTAACCGCTTTATGTGAGTGTGCTCTGATAGGGACATGGGACGTGTAATGCTTGTGTGTAGGGGTGAACACTGAATCGTGGGCACATTTTCTACACATAAGGCATGTTTACTCTTTACAAGATTTCTTTGGGTCGCCGTGAAAATGGCGTTTGAGTGCAGGCAAACGGGTAGTATCACCGGCTTGTTGGCTGCTGAATCCACCACTGCAGTAGCCTGAGAAAAGGGGACTGACAGGGGGCGAAGCTTTGACGGTGGTCCGGCCGTGGCGGGACTGAGCCGTTGTTTTCTCAACAACGCTAGGAGGACTTCGGTTGCTCAGGTTTCAGTACAATCTTAGGCCGAGGCCCGCAGGGGGGCGGCTGTCTGAGCCGATCGAGGGCGGCCGCCCTGTCGACGCTGACAAGTCTGGCTTGTTGAGCTGGGCGCTGTGAAGAGGCTCGTGCAGGAGGCTGGTCACGTGGGCGGCCTGCAGAGGAGCTAAGCTGACGAGGCAGAAAGAGATTCATGGCTTGGGCTCGAGAAACGGTCAACAATGCCACTCACCGCGGAACCGAAGAGACCGGACAGAGAGAGCGGCGCGTAGTGCGTTCAGCTTCTCCCAAGTCGGCTAGTCAGATCTGAAACAGCCTCTGTCTGTAAGACGGCCATGGAATGCAGAGCAGATGCGGCTTGGCCGGCGGCGGTATAGGCGCGGCCAACACAGGCGGAAGTAGTTCTGCAGGCCTTAGACGGGAGTACCAGCTTAGACCGCCATCTCGTGGAGGGCGGGCAAAGGTGCGGCGTGGAGTCTGTTGGGAGCCTGTTCAGGGGCGGTGACCACTCGAGCCCGAGGCGGTCGACGGCCTGTGTGAGGAGGCGTTAGTTCCCCTCCGACTCGGCGCGGGTCCTGCTGGATTCCTGGGCCGAGGAGGAGGCGTGTGAGCCTGACCACTCCTCGCTGTCCGAAGCCATGATGGAACAGCCCTTATCCTCTGCTTCTTCGTCCGAGATGGCAGCAGAGCAGCCGCCGGCGGCAACTGCGCATCCCAAGTGGGCGGGAGGGTGAAGGCGATGCTCGAGGGAGGGGCTCCGGCGAGGCAATCGCTTCTACCACTGGTTCCGGCAGCCTTTGAGAGCGGCGCTTTTACTGCGCTGCTGAATGGAAGGCGGCGCGGCATCGGTCCTGAGCGCTTCGAGTCGAGCCCGCAGGGTCGACATCGGAAGCTCCTCGCAGAGATCGCATCCGCCTTCAGCGAGGGCGAGCTCTGCATGCCCCAGTCCCAGGCAGAGAGCGCAGATGACGTGGCGGTCTCCGGTGCTGAGAGGGGCGCGGCATGAGGCGCAAGTGGAGCGAGGCATCTTTAAAAAGACGCTCGTACTCTTTTGTGAAGTTCATAAGAACTAGCTTGCTTTAAAAAGGATACGTCGCCGGATGGCGTAGCTCGCAGGACGGCTGAAGGTTGCTTGATGCCCCTCGAACGGCGACGCGGCTTCCAGTTCAGAGATGCGAAGAGCTTCGCTGAAGAGATGAAAATCAGGGTTCCAGCCTACGAACTACGCTTATATGCACTCTAGTCACGCCCATTTTGGCGGGCTTTGTTGCAGTGAGCGCGCGGACGCCTCTCATTGGATGCGAGTTCGCCCAAGCTCGTCTATAGGCTGCAGCAGTTGCCGCAGAGCAACCTATGAGCTCGCTAGCTAGCCCGCTCAAGGTCTGCAGCTGCCGCACTGCGTTGACAATGGATACAAAAATTAAGGATAATTTTTTGGCTTCAATATCTCAGAAAAGATGAATCTTTCCCGTAGCGTAAGCTAGCTTACGCAATACGAGAGAACCTCTCGTAAGAGAACTTTAGGCCTACATCTTTTTCAGAACGGGGTGATAATCTTGCCTTGAAAATATAGTAGCAGGCTTATAATTGTCCAGTACACAAAGTATGGCCCATAATCGCTACACTGATCTGGGCCACACACCTCCCATGCACAATCGGCCCAAATGTTGTGTGCCGTCATGCACGCAGTGCCATCATTGCCACACTTGGCCCACAGTTGGCTGACATGATCTGGGCCAAACACCTCCCATCCACAATCGGCCCAAATGTTGTCTGCCGTCATGCACGCAGTGCCATCATTGCCACACTTGGCCCACAGTTGGCTGACATGATGCATGCCAGTGCCGGCAACACGCCAGCAGTGCCATGATAAGGCCACATTTGGGCCAAGTCTGTTTGCTATGTGGGCATGCCCTTATGGAGAAAGATATTGAATTCAGCTGGGGAGTTCAAATATCCGAATGGAGAACAGTTCCAGGTGTACTGGTGATTACCCAAAGAGAAAGCCAGCTTATACTGGTCAGCTGGGTCGACATTCACTGTCCAGAAGCCGTTGGCCACGTCCACAGAAGAGAAGAAGGAAGTGGTACCTGCTTATTCAGAGGGCAATAATCAGTAGTGAGATGGCTATATAGGCATGTTGTAGGTTGAGTTGCATTCCCGAATAATTTGCTTTTGCACATGCTTGTCGAGGATTCCTTTGATCAACTCATAGGCAGCCAGGGGGAATTTGTACTTGTGACAAATGGGTTGGCTCATTTGGTTCATTGGGAATGAGAACGGTATGGAGGTCGTGACCCCAGTCATGGGAATCTCTTGAGAAGATTGGCTGGAAATAATGAAAGTGTTTCCAAAGCACATTTCTATGAACCTCTGTCATTAAATCATCTGCTTTGGCAAGCTGCTCATTGACCTCTGCCTAAAAACCAACATAGGGTTCCTCTGGTGAGGAAAAGGTTCTGAGTCAAAAGAGAGTATATGACCATGTCACCTCTGGTGCCCAGGGTAGCGCTGCAGATTTGGTTGCCTAGTACTTTGTGGCTTGCCACCATGATAATTTTGGTCGGAAAAGTTGACGGGACACAATCCAGGTTGTTGTCCCTGGCTAGTGATGGAGGTAATTCTACCACTGGCAGTGTCATTTTGAAATCATGAAACAAGTTAATAACCAACATCCCTAGTGGTCACCATGCCATCACCTGAATCAGGTGTGTGTGTGTGTGTGTGTGTGTGTGTGTGTGTGTGTGTGTGTGTGTGTAAAGAGAGAAGGAGGTGTTTGTGAGGGGTCCTGTGTGTGTGTACAGTTAGTGCGAGAGAGAGAGAACAAAGTGACAACACCGAAGCCAGTTTTAGTGATCGTGGGAGAGAAGGCATCCATTAGTTTTATCACTCAGAGGCACGGTAAATGGCTCACAAACCGTCCGCCGCAGTCACTGGTTCTTTATTGGATAAACTGTGTGCTGGTCTTGCCCGCGATGGCGGAAATGCACAAACAGCCCTATGTGGTTGGAAAACAACAGAGCAAATCTCATTCGTGGTAACAGCAATTTACAATAATACCTTGAGTATTGTAAGTTCGGAGTTAAGAGTTCGATCATTCAGAATTTCACACCTAGGTGTAAAGTGAGCAAGGTTTGATGGGATCTGTAGTCTATTTGGACTACCTTTGTTTTATTTTGGTACCATTTTTGTGTAATCAGGCTTTATTACTTTGTGTAGGCTTGCCTTTGTCTCCTATCTGAGCACATGAGGCCCAACATATGGTTGTTCCTGATCAGCAGATGAGATTGTTGCAATAATCTGTGTAAAACACAGTGGAGTAAATGAATGTGTGGAGTCTAGATGCGAGATGTAGACAAGCAGGAAAAGAAAAAATATAGAAAACTGCTGGGTGCGGTAAAATACATGCAGCTGAAACAGTAGAAATCAGTAAAACCTGAAGCATGCGGTTAATTTGGCAAATGATAAAATTATGATCATGTAGGGCCTTGCCCCACTCAAAATGGCAGCAGAGACAGCATGGCCCTTTGTTCTATGATCAAAGGGGAAACCTTGAACTCGGTTTCCCAGAATGTTTCACAGCCGGATGGGAAGTCCCGCCCATGGACTCAATCTCAAAAGGACAACCCTGCTGAAATCACACAGGGTTTCCCAAGTAAGGCTTGATATCTGGGCAGATTTAGTTTAGAAACTGTGACTTTTCTTATAAAACTAAATCATATATATTTGATTGCTGAATGTTTGATGTTTTGTTGACATTTGTATATTTAACTACGATTGCTGTTTTGATTTGTGAGATCGTCATTTTTGGGTGAAATGTTATTTTATTGAGTGATCTGAACTAACGATTCAATCGCGCTGTTACCAGCATGTATCCTCTGTTAAATTGTATGAACCCCTGTTTGTTCGCTCTCTCTCACACTCACTGAAATTCACGGAGTGAGCAGAACCCGGGTTTATGTCCGAATCAGGCTGGTGTTTTCCAATTCTCCCGCCTGTGTAGCGTCTGGAGGAATCAATGAACGGACAATCATGGACTCTGCTATTTTGGAGACAAAAGAGCCTCTGTAAGATCACGGAAATGGTCTGTGTTAGTACAATGAACTGTTGACAAAGAGGACAAAGAACTATTGACAGAGAACCGCATGTGACATCCGCATGCTCACCACGTGCTTATCGTGTGGAAAGAAAGGGGGAAACTTTGAATGTAAAAATGTGTGTGTCTTTCTTATAAAGCCTAAAAGGGCTTATTTTTAATGAAATATGTTTTAATCCCTGTGTACTGTGTATCTTTGGTGTTAGATCAAAATTAGTAGAATTGTTTAGTAGTGTAGTAAAACTCATTATATTTAATGTAAGAATGTTAAACCCACTTTTAAAGGTACCAAATATACTTTTCTTGGTATCAAATTAAACCTTACGACTTGCCCTAGCCGAATATAAATATAAGATCACCTTAGAACTGTGTTCTGTTAGGTTTTTACCATCTTTTGAGTCATTCAGCCCAAAATCTCTTTTTAAAGAGATATATATATATATATATATATATATAATCAAACAGGGGACCCGTTTGATTATATATATATATATTCGATATATATATATATATATAATCCACGTGATAAAAATATTGACATGTATCTAATGTGCCATCTCACATTTTCCCTTAAATGTGCTTGATCTATGTTTTCTTGCAAACTCTAATGGGTTAATGTTTCAGACGTTGCATACTCTGGTTAACCGAAATCATATGTGTGGCATATTTGGTCTCTATAACTTGGTATTTTGAAGATTGAAATGACTGTGTACATGATATGTCGATAACAACAACATATTAGTATTACAAGAAGATTTTCTAGTTTCTTCATCGGCTACCACCCCTCTCAGAACAAAGGGGCAATAAACCAAATTCCGCCTGAAACTTCCACTCTTCTTATTGGTCGAGCCAATGAGAGGTGGGACACATTTTCTAAGGGCATAAATTGCACCAACAACGGACCTTCGCTCTTCTTCGAACGCTCCGATCTTCTTTCTCTCTCTCTCTTGCTTCCTGCCCTCTTGCTGAATGATGCTGAACTAGGAAGCCCTCAAGGACTCCCAAGCGTGCGCCAGGCTACGGCCTTGTCTTTCCAACTCCCAACTTCACTTCTGGACCTCCCTTGGACTTCCCCTGGATCTCTTCAAGCCATCTCACACTCTCTCACTTCTTCTCCCGATCTTCTGCAACTCCCCAGAACACTCGTCAACTATTCAACTCCACGCTCTGGAAACACCGCACCGAAGTCCTCTGTCTCAAGAACGCCACAAGGACACGCAGTCTCGCTCAAGCAACACAAAAGGTCTAGTGTGCAAGTATGATTTCACCTGAAATTCCAACGCGTTAAAGTGTGTAATTCCAGTTGCTGGCTCTTAAAGGGTTAACTGTTGTAATAAGTTTGCCATACCTCTAAAAATTCTTTACTTTCCCTTACTGCATTTATTTTGTTTATTTTATGTTTATTCTATGTTACATGTATGTTTGTCAAGTGTAGTGATATATCATAGTGCCTTGTATTAAAATCAATTATACGCGTAATTGCCTGTGTTTGTTGGTCATGAAACAAAGCCTCTTTAATGTGCGATTTTAAGCTACGAGCTGATATTATCAAAGTAAGTTAACGTGCTTTTGATGAGTGAGCTTATAACTAGGAATAACCCCTCTGGAGAATTGATCAAAAGTACCAAATAAAGTGGTTCAGTGGACGAACTGACTGGTTCGTGGTAGCCCTACGGGTCAATTCCATTGAGGTGTTATTAAAATTAATATAGCCTGTCTGCATATGATGTATATTCCTAATTAATCATAATTCGTTGTGTTTAATTATCTATATATATTTGAAGCAGACTCTTGGACTATATAAGCCCTTTTTGGGGCCTTTTTACATGTATGAGTGTTCGGGCCACAGTGTATGATTAATCATTGATTTCGATCAGTAATATTAATTGTACAAACCTGACCTGTGCAAACCCTACACCTGTTTTGTTCAGTTCCTTTGTGTATCTGCTCATTACCACCCACACGTGGTACTACCTCCGTTGCTCTGGATCTGATCCAGCCATCTTTCTTTCCTACACATTCAAAATAATCGTTGGCTCCGCCCTTTATGATCGAATCTTCTATTTTGAAACTAGTTTCCATTTTGAATTCAGTTCGCCATTTTGAACCTATTTCTCAATGTTGAAACCGATCCTCCATTTTCAAACTGGTACTACATGTGGAGTTTAGTCCACCATTTTGTGTCTTTTGTTACCGAATCTAGACACACACATACATACACTAGCATATAGCTCCACCATTTAGTTAGGAGTTCCATTTTATGTTTTTTCATTATATTCATATAGTATTGGCGGTGTTCAGTGCTGTTTGATTATAATAAATCTTGTCATATAATAAATCTTGTTATGTAAGCAATAAGGTAGGAGAGGCTGTGCTGTATCGTGAATAAGTAACGGCTGAAGGGCGTTTTTAGGCACGACGCGAAGCGGAGTGCGATAACCGCAGGGATGCGATAACCGCAATCACTGATTGCGGTTTTGATTTGTGAGATCATAATTTTTTTGGGTGAATTTTTATTTTATTGAGTGACACTATGTTGTGTCAAATAAAGTGACACTAGTGGGCTTTCTTGAAGTCTTTCTTACCTCTGAACTTGAGAAAAGGCCAATGAGAAATTGAATGACAGAATCTGCATGTCCCTCCCCTGGATATACGGGTATAAAAGGAGGGTATCGTGCATCTGTCCATTCAGATTTTTTCTTCGTAGCCGAGCAGTTGTGTGTTCAGCAAGCTTGTGTTCCACTACTGTTCCACTCGCTTCTAATAGCATTGCTGTTGGATCCTACGGCACATTACCAGCGGCTTTCTCCCTTCTCTGCACACCAGTGCAGTCCACAGTGTTTCCTTAAAGAGCAAACAGACCTGTAAAAGAGTATATTTCCTCTAAAAGAATATACACATTGGCGTTGAACGTCTTTTTAAAATTGTCTTTTGGCCTTTGTGTAGTTCCTGGATGCGGCAGATATCTCTGACGGACATAAGAGCTGCCTCACGAGTCTGGGCTGCGATCACCCACAGGCAGTGTTTTATGAATGGTTCATGTTCTCATTGCGAGAACATAACCATGGCAACGTTGCGGTCGCGGCTTTCTTTCCTCCGAGAATGCCACTTCAGCCGCCCCTTGCCGCTTCTCCTTCCTATGTCCCCCCCGTCTCACGCTGTCTCCGCCCTGCGTTCACTTAAAGATCTGCACTTTGGTAGCCCTGATCCTGATGTGCTGCAGGAACTATGCTCGACGACCGACCGCACCCCCCGGGCCACGAAGATCACAGCGCCAGCACTCAGACGGACAACGCCAACACTCCTTGTCCAGGAACGACATCTTTGTCTGAACCTGGTCGAGATGTGGGACCCCAACAAAGTCCGCTTTCTCAGCACCCCCGTCTCCCAGTTCGGCTTATTCGACGACACCGTTGAAGACTTTGCCCAGCAGTCTTCAGCAGTGAGGAATTAGATGGAGGCCGCCTCCCACATCATGCCTTGCTGACATTCCAGCGCGAGCCGTGCTCCGTCTGCTCGCAGAGAGCATCCCCATGCGGCAAGGCTGCTCCGTTTAAACCTTGGCCCAGCTCTCAGCCCCAGCCTAGAGCTCCCCACAGGAAGCTGACGCCCCATCTCACAAAACCAACACCGGGACCAGTAGGCTCCAAAGCGTTCCTGAGACGATTAGTTGGTATCTGGACCACTCCATCCCCAGGTGGAGGACCGGGAGGGAAATCTCTTGCCGCACCTCCCCAGGCCGCGGTACCCACATTGCCAGGAAAACGAGAGCAGTTTTCTCACTCCTTCGGTCACCTAACAGGTGCCCCCACACGCCGTTCTCATGGCGGTCTGGTGCCAAACACCTGCAGTCATGGCCCCATGGACGTGGTCCCCTTGCCTCCATGCCTTTGACTGTAGACTCCCAGCGGGCTGGTTCTGATGAGTCTAGAGGACGCCTCCATAGGACCTCCTCTTCAGTCACTTTCCTGCCCCCAGCCGGGTGTGCGGAGGGAGGTAAGTGCTTTGAGTTTTCTTCTCAGCACAACTGTTTCGGGATGCAACTTTGCTCCCCAACATAATATTACCTGCTCCCGCACTGCGAAGCCCCACCAGGTACGTCATACGTGATTGTCCCCTTAGTGCCCCGCTGCTCGGAGCTTGAACGCATCGCTTACGCTTCCAACCCGTTGCGCTGGCTGGCATCCGACTTGGCTATGTGATTTCGTTCATCTGGCATTCACCCCACAGGGATGCGATAGAGCCATCCCCCCAGCCGAGATGAAGCCAGGGTTCTACGGCACTCACTTCATCGTACCCAAGACAGGTGGTGCTTGCTGGCCAATCTTGAACCAAAGAGTCCTGAACCGGGCCTCACACAGACTCCCGTTCAATGGTGCTCACGCAAAAACTTATTCTAACATGTGTCTAGCATCTAGATTGGTTCGCAGCGGTAGACCTGAAGGACACGTACTTTAACATGTCACTTTTTTCTCAGCACAGACCATTCCTATGCCTCGCGTCCGATGGCCAGACGCACTAGTACCAGGTCCTCCACTTCAGCTCGTCCCTGTCCAATCGCGTCTTCACGAAGGTCGCAGAGGCTGCCCTTGTCCCGCTAAGGGCATCTAATTCTAGCTCACTCTCGAGAGTCTCTGTGCGCCCACAGGGACCAGGTGTACAGGCACCTCAGCCGTCTAGGGCTTCAGGTCAACTGGGAAAAGTGCAAGCTCTCCTCGGTTCAGAGCATGTCTTTTCTCGGCATAGAGTTAGACAAGCGCATGCAGCCAGTGCTGAACTGCCTAAGTTCGCTCGGACAAGGCACAGCAGTTCCACAGCGGCAGTTCCAGAGGCTCCTGGGGCATATGACATCCTCAGCGGCAGATGCGCTGCTCGGGTTGATGCGTATGAGACTGCTTCAGCACTAGCATCAGACTCGAGTACCGAGATGGGCATGGCACTGCAGCGCATACCGTGTGTTCATCACCATTTTCCGTCGCCAGACATTTAACCCTTAAACAGACTTTTGTTTTCTGCGGACAGGAGTCCCCCTACAGCAGGTGTCCAGATGCGTCATGGGCATTTCCCCCAGTGAGCTTACTTGCACAGGTGCTGTCCAAGGCCAGGGGGGATGAGGAACAAGTCACCCTAGTGGCCCCCTACTGGCCCACTCGGACTTGGTTCTCGGATCTTACGCTCCTTGCGACAGCACCTGGCAGATTACCCTGAGAAGGGACCTTCTTTCTCAGGGACGGGGCACTCTCTGGCATCCGCACCCAGACCTCTGGAACCTCCATGTCTGGCCCTCGGATGAGCTGCGGAAGATCCAAGTGGCATACCACCTGCTGTTGTAGACACGATCAACCAAGCCAGAGCGCCCTCTACCATTTACATTTATGCATTTGGCAGATGCTTTTATCCAAAGCGACTTACAGAGCCCTTATTACAGGGACAATCCCTACGGAGCAACCTGGAGTTAAGTGCCTTGCTCAATGGTGGTGGCTGTGGGGTTTGAACCGACAACATTCTGCTTAACAGTTTAGTGCTTTAGCCCACTACGCCACCACCACACCAGGCAGCTTTACGCCCTGAAGTGGCGCTTGTTCATGAATTGGTGTACTTCACATCTCTGCAGGTCTTTAGATCGGGCAGTCGGATCAGTGCTCATGTCTGCAGGAGAGGCTGGAGGGGAGGCTGTCCATCATGATGGTTGGAGACCTGCCAATGTTCTCTGTCAGCGACACTTGCCTGGTGTCCGGTCCGGCAGATGCTTGCGTCATCTTATGACCTCGACCGGGGCTACGCGCCCAAGGTCCCTACGACTCCCTCAGAGGTTGTGAACATGCAAGTGAAGCTGTCCCAGGAGGAGGCAGACCCAGCCTTATCGTTGCTGTATCCAGTGTGTGCTTTGCCTACCTATGTGGGCTGCACGCAGAGCTTTAGGTGTTCTGAGCAGCTCTTTGTTTGCTGTGGCAGACAGTGAAAAGGGGCGCTGTCTCCAACAGAGGTTGCCCACTGGGTCATCAATGCCATGGCTGGCCTATCAGACACAGGCTGTATCCTCCCCCTTGCGGGTTTGAGCACACTCTACTAGCAGTGTGGCGTACTTGTGGGCACTGGCCAATGGCACCTCCCTAACAGACATCTACAGAGCGGCAGGCAGGGCAACAACCCAATAACTTTACAAGATTCTACAAATCTCATGGTTTAGTTGGTCTCATCCCGTATTATCTCAGGTCCGAGCAAGTAGAACTCAGTAATGCGGAATGGCTGACCGAGTGTTCCGCTTTCATATAGCGCCCTTCCCCTCCACTGAGGCGATCATGTGTGCTCTTTCTCCCAGGAGAGTCTACTAGGCAGGTGCTCCCTGGATGTTTTTCCTCCCTAGCCCTCTGGTCCGTGAATTCAGAGGAATTCCCGACCAGACCCACTACAGGTACTAACTACTCTGTACTATAGGTGCTCCACAGGGTTTGGCCATCATGTATTAATCCCCCTGTGTGTTTTTTCCGCATCACGGTCAGCTGGCGGAACCTCGTCTCCCTTGGGCAGTCCCCTCTGCCCCCTGGTCACTGTGTTTGTGGCAACTCCTCCCTTGCTAGGTAGGATCTACCACCGTGCCACTTTCACATGTGGCCTGAAAACTCATGTGATGTATTCGCCACATTTAACCTCCACCCAGCCTGTGCAGGATGTGGTCTCCACAGGGTCTTTTCCCCTGAAAGAATAGAGTTGGAAAAGAATGCCTTCCCTGATGCATGTAATAGCGTTAAATGGCCCAGCCGCTTTTACTCTGTGAAAAACATAGAGAGAGAAAAGGCGTGGCTGGCTCTCATGCTTGGCACATTGCTTGCAAGACCCCCCCCCCCTTCGGGGATGCCGGGAACCTAAAAAGTTTGTGACATTTTTATGGGGTGTTGGGGAAGGGCAGTATGTGCAGTCTGACGCAGCCTGCTGCTTTGGCACACTGAGAAACCTGAGAAAACCTTATTGGACAGACAAACAATTCCCTCCTTTTATACCCGTATTTCCGGGGCAGGGACATGCAAATTCTGTCTGCCAATTTTTCATTGGCCTTTCCTCAAGTTCAGAGGTAACTAGAAAGACCCCTAATGTCACTTAATTCAACACAACATCTTGTGCCCTCCATCCTATCGTAGTAACCTACACATTCTGGGTGGAGATGGGGGAAAATAAAGGAAAAAAAGAGTTGATAGGAATCTTCAGTGTTACTGATCTTATTCTGGTAACAGATATCCTTGGCAGTGAAAACACAAGAAGAGAAACCATGATGAAAACCATGATCAATGATATCCCAGAATAATATGACAATGAGCTGTATGGACACTTGATGGTTCAATGAGTGAGTTGTTAATTCGAGAACTTCTCAAATGGATAAATTTTGTCTTCAAATAAATACAATCAAAACCCTGACAAATTACACCTTATTACAAATTACACATCTAAAAGTCTTTCATTCTGACAGCTAATAGTATATTACTGTAACACTGTGTTTAAAATATAAGATATACCGATATACCATTTTATATACCATTTTAACCTGATTTCGGACCATGTTAACTCCTGTATGTAAAATATCAGATTTGTCATAATGTCTTTTCATCCATATGGTCAAGATGCTCTTCAAAAATTGTCATATTATGCTGGGATAACATTTATCATGGTTTTGCTCAAACTTGTAAAGTCTGCTTGAGTGCTAAGGTCAAACACATACTTTTATCCCTAGACTTAGGATGTGAAAACAGTTCACTGGAATAATAAGAACTAAAATATTCAACACTAAGAGAGCTGGTTTTCTTATTTTTTTTTCCATTTTGAAGGCCATTTTTCCATTTTGAAAAAGGATTCATCCAAACTCTCAGAACATCCTCATTTTTGGTGTGGTTCTAAGCCCTGCCAGTCCAACTTGGTTTGCCGGACTACTCTTGTTAAGATGAAGAGAAGAAAGAGACAGCCTTCACATTTTTTTCTGAATGAATGTACGACTGAGCTCCAGGGGAGAGTTGAGTGTGAATTTCAGGACTGTTTTCCGCTTTCCAGCTGCAGCTCATTACCAAAATGTGATCATGTTCCACCGATTTGGCAAAATCAATCTGCAACATATAGAGAAGCTGGTGCATGTTAATTTGACTTTTTTTCTGAGGCCCTAAAATGGAGACAAATCATTCTGAAATAATGTGAAAGCATTTCAATCTTGGCAGCTTTGCATGGGGTCTCACACTTTCCTAGAAATCCAGTGTGGAAGCAATCACTCTTTCACTTTGATTGCCCTGGTTGAGAGAGGTGAATAGTATTGTGCAAGTCTTGCTCTCCAAAGACCCCTCTAATCCAGCAAACTATTCCCATTCATCAACCTAAATGACACATGGAGATAAAGCCAAATTAATATTCAATATCATCCTAGTAATTCAGTGGAACTATTGTTCAATGTTTCCTTATACAGCACCAATACCAGATAATGTAGATTAGCGCAACACCAATTTTCTCCCTGCTCAAAGCATTCAGCTTTGAGCAGAAACATTATAACGTAAAATGAAGAAGAAATATTTAACATTCTGCACTATTTCAAGGTTACTATTTTCTCCAAAACATGAGGGGAACCAACTTCATGCATCCACAGAAAAAAATAAAATAAATCTCCATAATGAACCACAGAGAGTTTGTTGGTGATGTATGGGAAAATGTTGCTAGATTGACATAAAAAAAATAATAATAATAATAATTAAGATGCCACATTATCCTGTAACAGTAAGGAATGACATATATAATAAAATATTGTTTAAGTTGTTTGCTTCAATAGTCACCAGAACACCAGGAACAACTGTACATTTTATTGTACAACAGTCTTAAAATAAAGCTTTAAGCATCCCCATCAGACCCAGTCAGCTATAATCTCATCCAAATACAATGCAATTGGTCAGTATAACTAGTTCCACATAGTGAAATAATCATATATGGTCAAACACAGAGAATATTCACAAACACATCCACTACACACCGTTTTATTAATATAAATATTGTGACAATCACAACACATCCATAAATAAACTTCCCAACTGCAATGAAATGCTGGGTTCCAAAAACAAGTTATAAACAAATAATAGTAAAGCATAACAAATAATTTCACATTTCACACATGATTCTCCTATCTTTAATATATGTTATTGGCATCAAATTACTGTAGGATTATCCACGAACAAAGCCATCAAATGAACATATCACATTACACAGATCAGTGAGATCTCCCACGAGCCATTAGAGTGTCATAAAAACAAATCCATGGCACCTACATTGCTGAAGGAAAATGTGTCTCCCATGCCTGCTTAATCTCAAACTAGGGTTTGTAATGACAGAGCTGACCAATAAAGAAGATACTTATTTGTTCCACAAACTTAAACCCTCAGCATGACCTTCTGAACTTCCACACAGAGCTAAAGCAGGTTTTCTTTGAAAGGTTTCCTTGTGAGATCCTCATGAGATCCTCATCCCAGCCCCACTATATGTGATTTAACCCTATAAAATATACACCATACCTAGCCTTGCTAGATAATTCTGAAAATGACTCTATGACCTGTGAAAACTTGTATAACTGACAAATTAATTATTATATCCAATGTACCTTTTAAAATAATTGTAGTGATTTGTAATCACTTATAACTGACAAATCGATGATTATAATATTTAATCCGGTATTATTCATCTCATTCTACTAAGAATGGTAACTATTCAACTGGATATTATACCCCAACAACCAGGTTTCTCATAAAATTTTATGCATTATCCATGTTGTAAAACCAATGAATTAACCAGTATGATTTGTAACCAGGGATTTTTATGTTTTGTTAAATGTATAATATTCATGAAAGAATGTCTTATTTAGTATGTAAATGCTTGATTGTTTACACAAGAATGTTGATGACAACGAATGTCATGTCTCTTGTACTGTTGTCAAGATATAAAAGATCATGATTAAACATGCACTATTTTTGAGCGGGAGTTTGTAAGAATCCTCCACAAATGATCGTAAATCAACTTTGGAAATGGATAGACCAGTTGACCGTGTGACTCTGAAAAGCCACTTCTAATTGCCTCAGGACACCTTTGAGGTGCAGCAATTTCAGTTAAAAACTTTCCTACCCAAGGAAGAACCTCTTCTTCTGCTGATTTTCTCTCTTGCAATGCTCACTTTTGAACCGTCACTTGGTCTCTCCTCTTCAGCTATCTTGCTGCTTCCAGATCCTTTGTGCCATGAAGAGTCCAAGGAAAACTCGGGACACAAAAAGTCCATGAAGAGTCCAAGGAAAACTCGGACACAAAAAGTCCAGAGGAAGCCTCTCACTCTCTGCTCTATGGTTCACACACCCAATGGGAGTCGCGAGTCTTCCTTGCAGAATAACAGATCATAACGGAGTCCAAGACATTGACGGAAAACATTTTTGACAAATGCCAAATAACCAAACAACATGAGGAAATGCAATATAAGGAAACGCAATGCAAGGAAACGCAACACCATGCAAGTACATCTTCAGATTTTTGCTCAAAGTGCTGGTGTATTAGTTGAATACTTTGGGTAATCTGATTGTAAATCGATTTAGACTCAAAGAAGGATAAATGGTTCTTAAGGCATTGTCTACAACCTCCATAAAATTCCTTTTAGCTGTATTGATCATTTATTTCACATTCTGTCACTTTACTCACCAACCTGTTCCATGTTTTATGTGACTGTTATATTTTGATTAATAATCTTCAAAGCTATACCTAAATATGTGTGATATTATTTTCTATAATATTATTAGTAATATTATAGAATAATATTAATCCAATAAGTGAATTAAACATAATTCCCTTATTAAAGCTAATTCCTTACAATAGAAATTGTGAGTGGATACAACGAGATTTTAATGGTGGAGAAATTTATTCAGACAAATAATCTAATTATTTGTCATTTATCTTTCTTATAATGGTTGTCAAACTCAACTAATTCCATTGTAAATTTCCTTGCATAATAACAATGGAGAACAAGGACAGTGTAAATTAATTACTAGCTCACATACTGTTTTCTTACATATAATGGTGGGAGAATTGCTGCACTTTATTCCGTTCTGTGTACATTTATACTACTAAAACATGGTGATATGAATTGCAAATACCAATGCACACAGTCACAAACAAATTGGGTGCACCCAAAACAAAAAACAAAGAGTGCATGGGACATGAGATGCAATGGCTGTCATCAACCGCATTGCTAACACAGATTCTTCAATTCATCTGAACTAAGGGGAATCATAATAACAATGTACAAATCCAGTACTGTTCATTGTTTGGAACTGACCGTTTTTTACTTCTCTGGTCTCACGTGCTCTGCACAGCATTGAAAGAAAAACCAGCCAAGAGAGTATACACAATTTTCAGATGTTTACATCCCTTCCTGCCCACGTCACAGGACCACAAGCAGCCAACACAATGTCATTAGGTGGGTGTGTACCTCGTTAACTAAATCATTTTCACCCCATTATATCTCACCCCCAAGACTAAAACAAAATCTAACCTGTCTTTATCCTTGCATTATCCAGGTAGAATGCCACAAGAGTGGAACCCCATTAGATGATTGTAGCTCATCTGCAGATGTAATCCTCCTAACTCCCTGTAAAGGAGTTCAATGGAAAAGAGGAGGCGAGAACCGGCTTGACAATATAAATAATATTTTAATGAAAAACTTAAAAGAAACAAACACACACATGATGGTCAGCTGCCCGTAAATGTTCTCTCTACCTCCCGCACCACCAACCGCAGTCAGCCTTTATCCCTCTCAGAGGCTTAATTAGCCAGGGACCGGGTGTGTAAAAGCACGACCTAGCCTCGCTCTCTGCCCTGTCACAGTCCCCATTGCTGTAAAAGAACATGTAAACCTGGTAATATAGGAGAATTCTTAGAAGTCTTGTCTTATATAGGTCTTGATTGCGGTGGCAAGCAATCTGAAGCTTTTCTAAGGTTTTATGATGAACATAACAAAGTCAGACATTACTCACTAAATTAGTTTGACAACTTAGAAATTAATTGGGTGCCATATTGAACACCAAGTTCATTGGCAATTGGGGGTGCCACCCAAGCATCAGATACACTGGATTTTGGCCAGTGGAGCCATGCACTGTGTTATAATTCACAAAAAAACAGTTCTGCCAATTAAATCTTTGACCCTCTTGAAGAGTACCCATTAACTGAATGAGAGTTCAGATAAACCTTTCACACATGTAATTACTTCTGGATGGTATGGAGTAGTGTGAGGTTTTTGTGCCCCATCATCAATCTGAAATGCTGTTTCAATAACAATTTTCTTTTATTATTTGGCAACTCACTTTAGCCAAAAATAATTCTCACAATAAACAATTATATGTAGCTTCTGTAGTTTTTTGTATTTCTGAACAATTAAAACATATATACATTAACTGAACAGGGTACATTTTTTTCACAGTATTAATGCACTGGTAGCATTTGCATATTCAAACATGTGAATCAAACTAAACAACACCACATTCACTGATTCAAGATGTCCTAATGGGATGGATGAGCCTGGTGGCTTCTACACAGTTTGTCAATGCGTGGTTTCATTTTAGTGAGAGCCAGGCGCATGTCACTTTCGACCTCCAGACGGGCCCGGTGCTTGGACTGAAGTACTTTCAGTGCTGAAAATCCAGCTTCACACATGTAGGTTGTGGCAAACGGTAAAATACACTTTATTGCCTTCTCAGACAAAACAGGGTAGTCCTTTCTCACAGACATCCAAAACTCTGACAGAGGAAGGCAGGAGAACTTTGTTTTTATCCCTCCCTCATTTGTCAAATCAGTCAGTTGCTCTTGGGCTGCTAGATCCAGATGAGTGCCAATTCCTGGTGCAAATGGGTTTCTAACATAGTCCAGGTGGGTGTTGTTCAAATCTGGAAAATATTGTTTAAAATAGCCCTGAAGATGTGACTGGTGAGACTGGATTATGGGTGTGATGTTGTCAGCAGTGGAGGAGATGCACACATGGTTAAATAAACCAGGGAAAGCCAGCGAACCTCTGAGTGAAGCAGCAAGCTCTCATAATCTGCACCCATTTCTTTGCAGAGTAAACCGAATAGTCTGTGTTTCAAGGGGTGTGATTTTATATAGTTCACAGTTTTAACTACATCCCTCAGCACGAGATGCAAATCATAATCAATGCGTTTGGCCACAAGAGCCTCACGGTGAAGCATACAGTGTGTGGCAACAGCATTGGGGGCTTTCGCTTTGATCAGGGTCACCACAAACTGCGCTTACCGGTCATGGCGGTAGCACCATCAGTGCACACACCAACACACCGAGACCAGTCTATTGAATTGACCATCATGAACTGATCCATCATATTAAATATGTCCTGCCCTGTGGTTCTGCCTTCAAGGGGTCTACAAAAAAGAAGTTCCTCGATAAATTTGTCCTGCCCGAGGAAACGAATGTAGACCATAAGCTGTGCTTGATTTGCAACATCAGTGCTTTCATCCAACTGCAGTGCAAAATAATCACTGGCTTGCACTTTTTCTAAAAGTTGCGAAGCAATATCATTGGACATTTCACCATGCGTGTGCTCAATCTACTTTTCGTGCCACTTCCTCTCCAAATAACTCCCTGACAATGTCTTTAGTAGCTGGTAATAATAATGCTTCGCCAATCGTGTGCGGCTTCTTAGCACGTGCGATGTGGAGTGATGCCAAATATGATGCCTTCAAACTCCTCTCAGGGACGGATGCTTGCTGCCGAAAAGTACTAGTCTGCCGGGCCAAAACACAACTCCTGATGTTTGAAATAGTCAGTGGACTTTCCTGCCTCACTGGGATGTTTCTGCTGTAGATGGCATTTGAGCTTGGATGGTTTCATGCACTCACTGGAGAGAATCTCTTGACAGAGAACACACTGGGGTCTCTCGACTCCCTGCTTTAACATACAGGTAAAGCCAAACGTAATGTAAGATTTGTCATATTTTCTAGTTTTTTGTTTAGCGTTTGCCATGTCAGATTGACACGAACTGCTTGCAGGAGCGCGATTATTCAAAAATCTTTCCATAATGTGTAGAGCATGTACTTAGCTTGGGATAATCACGTTACAAGGAACCACTCTTATACATCACAAAACTGTATGTTGATTTGGTTAACATCTTTAGGTTAAAAAATTAATTATGTTAAAAAAATGATAATCTTACAATACCGTATTCGCGGACCCCCTAGCTCCCTCTTGCAGCCCCCCTGGGGTCCGCGGACCCCAGTTTGAAAACCCCTGTTCTGAGGTTCAGGACACCAGACTGACATTAATAGCTCTTAACTGACATTGTGAGTGAATGTATAGGGTAAGATGAGGTAATATGCCCCCACTAAGAACAATATTTAATTGCTGAATCAAAAAAGAAAAGTTTGGAGGAAAAAGAATATGTGGATTGTGGCCATTCTTAGGAGAATTATGAAGGGAAATAAATTGCTAGAGTTTAGATTTTTTTTATTAAAAAAGAAATTTAGATTTTTAGAAAATGTGATTTTCTTTTTAAGTACTTCAAATACTGTAGATACTTAAGCAAATAGGCATGAGGGGTTGTGGTAAATGACCAAATATAACATGGCTAAGAGCTCTACTTAGTATGATGCATCGTGGAATGCCTGGATACAGCATTTAGCTCTGGTATATTGGCCATATATCACGAAACCCTGAGATGCCTCATTGCTGTAATAAACCAGTTTCCAAAACAAATAGTGCATTACAAATAGATATCATATTATGCCTGTGGTATACAATCTCATATACCAATATATCAATCAGCCAAACAGCACTCAGGATTCAACCCCCCCAGTTTATGATACAAAATAGCCCTTTGGACCCGTTTAGTGCAACTTGTTATGGTTGTCAATGTTAGTTTATCTATTGTGTAGCCTACTGGCTAATAGTATATGTTTGTATCATTCAGATAATCTGAATGTAAAATGCGCAAAATGTAAAAATATCAGATCGTTATCAGAAAGTTTTGATGTTACTCATTTTGAATTACAGGTTCTGTAAAAAAAAAAATGGTTCTGCTATTGTTACAAGCCGAAGATCCCTTATTTGGTACTATTTAGAATAATTTTTCTTGAGTGTATGGGATACACAGCATCTCTAGGCATATTTACATTACAGCACTTGTTGATGTTTCTCCATAATTACCTTTTTAAAAAATAAGATTGCTGTGCCAGTACCACTGTATAGTGATGGCACCAGATGGTAATACCATGGTGTTGTAATATACCATGAAATTTACATTGTATTTTAAGGTACATGTCCACAAAACCATGGTAATACGGTGGTACTTTTTAATACTGTTAGTGCTTTTCATTTTATTTAGTCAGAAAATGGCTTTACCTATGGTTCAGTGTCATTCACATATTGAACACTCAGGTGTCCTGTTACTAACCTGTTTGAGCAATTAATTGAAAAGACTAATTCGCAAATCCGGCATCTCTTGTTCGGATTCTTATCTAAACAGTCAACTGAAAATACAGAACACCAGACATGATAGATGAAATATTGTGATGGAAAGTGTTTGGCGACAGCACCACTATATCTGTGCTCCAGGACAACACAAGCACAGTTTGTTTGGTAAATCTGTGTATTTTTTAAACCACCCAGACATTCATGTAGCACACAATTTGCACACAAATATTATACATCAATAGCATTACAAGGACAACTGGCAAAGTTTACAAGTAATTACCATAAAAATTACAACACATGGAAACAACTGTGTGTGTACAGTGTCACTTGTGAAGTTGGAAAGGGTAGTTCTAAATAAATAAATAAAATTAGCTGTGTCCGAAATCACCCCCTATCCACTATATAGTGCACTATTTTGGGTGTCAATACTTGATCAAAAATAAAATATAACAATCCAAAATCATACAGATAAATGTAACAATTTATGATTGTTATTTTTTTTTATTCTGCCATTAATGCTTAGTGATTTATTTCTTCTCTAATTCACTAAAGTGACAGTGCATAGTTGAAATTATTGAAATATTGGTTATCACATACTTTATCTAATGATCAATGGATGTATTACAGTCAATGTGCTGTATTACAGTCAAATGATGGTGCTATGAGCATATGTCATCCCTTCTCGGTGCTCAGAAATGCTGCCTAGTTTGGATGGGAGAGTGTCAAGATGCAAATAAATAAATACAATAATATACGATTGTTCAAATGCTTTTATTCTTGTTGGCAGTTTGTAGCAGTAGCAGTAGACTCTTATTATTTTAATTATGAAAATATATATTAAACATGACAAACAAAACAAAGACTTATATATATTTTAAAAGAATATCAAGAAATAGTGTTTTTATAATGGGTTAGGTTATTATTATGATTATCATTATACTACATGTATGATAAAAGTACATATGTGACAGTTTTTTCTGCATCAACTCAGCGCTCTCTCCCACTCTCTGCGACATTCCATGTATAGGCTATATCAGCATCCGAATTCACTGACTCATTTCGTTCACTCCTTGTCTGATATAGTGCACACACAGACATCCACTATATAGTAAATATGTACTATATAGAAAAAGTGAGCGACTTCGGACTGAGCTATTCTATCATAATTATTCTGTCATCACCCTCATCAGACCCATATGACCCAATTTTTTTTTTCTGGGAACACAAAAGGTGTTAGGCAGAATGAAAAAATTACTTTAATTGAATTGGGGAAAAAAGCAATGAAAGTGAATGGTAAGTGAGACTAATAAACTGCCTAATATATATTATTTTCTTGGTAAGTAAGTCATTCAGGTTTGGAACAACATGAGGGTGAGTAAATGATGACAACATTTACATTCTTGGGTAAGCTATTGCTTTAAAGTATTATTTAACCCTAGAATGAAAAAGAGAGAGAGAAAGATTTAAAGAAATAGGAAGTGCGAGTGAGGGAAGGTCATGATGGAGTGGGATAAGTACCGTAATTTCCGGACTATTGAGTGCACCTGAATATAGCCGCACCCACTGAATTTTCTAAAAATTATTAGTTTGAACATAAATAAGCCGCACCTGTCTATAAGCCGCAGGTGCCTACCGGTACATTGAAACAAATGAACTTCACCCAGGCTTTAACGAAACACGGCTTGTAACAAAAATAAATAGGCTTTAACGAAACACGGCTTGTAACAAAAATAAATAGGCTTTAACGAAACACGGTGTGGCAGCGGGGGCGTGGTCAAGCTCCCGTCCGGGAGAGAAAAGCGGTAAGGGCGCTTACATCAGGTGCTGAAAACTGTCACACTGGTGCCAGTGTGACAGTTTTCCCAAGAAGGACATGTGAAGCAGGGCACTTGACGTTCCAGGTAAGGCTTTTAATGGCCACAGCACTGTTTACAATCAATTTTATAACGTTTCGCAATTCTTGGTCTTCTATGCGCCAACACTAGACTGACGTGTGTCTGTCACTCACTCACTCTCTGCTGCCTTTTTATGCCGCTCTCCCCACGCTTACTGAAATTAGACACAGGTGTTAGACATTAGCTCAGGTGTAAGCGCCCTTACCGCTTTTCTCTCCCGGACGGGCGCTTGACCACGTCCCCGCTGCCACACACGGCTTGTAACAAAAAATAAAAAATTACCAGTAAACAGTAGCCTAGCAAGAAAGTCATTGGTCACTATCTTCCTCCTCTTTTGCACATGAAACCACTGAAGTCATCTCCTTCGGTGTCGGAGTTCAATAGCCTCAGCTTTAGTTGTCTTTTTGCGCTGAGTCAATTCATCACGCTGCTGTTTCCAACGTCTCCCGTGCAGCAGCTCTATTTCCTTTTCCAACAGCCAGATCAATCGCCTTCAACTTGAAAGCTGCATCATATGCATTTCTCCGTGTTTTGAGGGTGACAAAATGACTACCGTAATCAGAATGATGGGAAGTTTGAGCACGCTCGATTTAATCTAAACAGTAAACAAAAAAAGTTGTTTGACCTTAACACATTCGGCAATTTCATTGGTCTAATGAAAGCTTCATGCCGCCAAAAAACTGAGCACGTCACAGAATGTTTTTTTTTGTGTTTTTTTTAATAAAATTTTAAAGCGGGAAAAATCCATATATTAGCCGCGCCGTTGTTTAAGCCGCGAGGTTCAAAGCATGGGAAAAAAGTTGCAGCTTATAGTCCGGAAATTACGGTACCCAGAGACTCATCAACTCATTGGCTTTCCTGCCCTCATAACTGTCAGCTTTACTACTTTGATCTCTCTGCCAAAACTCATTTCAGAATTCTATTTAGGAGAAAGAAAGAGATATTCAGAGTAACTGTGTCTCTTTACTCCTAACCTGTGACACCTCTACACTTGAGTCTTTTGATCTACCCTGCTGGAGTAGCCCAGGATAACTCTTCTGGCTAGGACGCAAGTGTCTGACATTGATCCTGGATTAGTTTAGTGACAGCTCTGACTCTGATATTAGTGCTCTAAAGAAATACTGTTTAGGATTTGGAGGATGATGTAAGTTAATTAAAACTCAGATGCAATCTGAATGCAATTCCATGAATCACAGTTTCATACAGTTCATACAGTTTTTCTTAAAAAAAGAAAAGTTGCTCTGGGCAAGATAAGGGCTATAAAAAGACAGAAACAGGGCAAGAGTCGAACAGTCTTAAATCAAGTATTAAAAGAACTCTCTGGAAAATTTTATTCAGACTGACCAATCACAGAATTCTGTTGTGAATATTTTTTTTTAAATGGCCGCTAAACTGTTTAATTGATTTCTTCCCAAACAATCAATTTCTGATACAGCAGTGCTACTTTTATGTCTCTAGTATCACTTTGTGGTGTTTTTCTTTAAACATGATCAAATAATTTGGGTAAAACTTTCTATGAAGCCCATATTTATAATGCATTGTAAAGCTATTATACATGCATTTTACTGCATTTGCAATGTTTCATAATACACCTTATAATAAGTTATAATTCTCATAAATAATTGTAACTACAGTTATTATACATTGTAAGATTTCGCCTATTTAAAGTTTAATCATAATACATGTTAACAGAAGCAAGATCCAATTTTAACATATCAGAACTCAATAAAGTGTTGTCGCGCAAAATCAGCAGAGTGTAAACAGTCAAAAGGTTTTAATAAGTTATAGATATATTATAAGCAGTGTTGGGGAGTAACAGAATACATGTAACAATGTTACATATTTAAAATATAAAACATGAGTAACTGTAATCCACTACAGTTTGTAAGGTTCCCTATCAAAAAGCTACACTTTGATGCTGTGCTGATTTAGCGCTTTGGGAACGTCGGAGTGACCGGCTATGACTATGTATGCAACACGTCAATGAAATTGACTAGAATGTATAGCCTCTGCTGGTGACACCATTGGCCGCACCTTTAGCAAGGCTATAAATAGATGCGCCACAGGTGCATCGTCAGATCTTTTGTCTTCAGATCATTCTGTTTGTGTTGTGCTTCTTGACTGTCAGAACTTTCTACTTTCCTCTGTTAGGAGTTAGAATTGTTAGGCAGTGCACAGAAACCTTTCTCTTTCTCTTTTCTTTAAAAAAAAAAGAAGAAAAAGAATCACTGATAAACAAAGCAAGCGGTGTGTGTTCCCATGTTTACGTTCTATGGCTGAAATGGAAACACACCAGTTTTGTTTTGTGTGTTTGGGGGGAGAGCATGCTACTCTTGCATTGGTTGACGAGGGGGATGCTGAACCGCTGAACTTTCCACGCACAATAATAAAGCGGGTGAGGAATTACTCAAGGTGGTTACTTGTGCTGTAGCCAGACTACAGTTAGACTGGCCACGCGAACAAGAGACCCCCAAATGCTCCAAACTAGGAGACAAATTTCTGTCTGGTGGCCAAAAAAAAAAAAGAAATGGAATGCTATATCAGTCCCTTTCTTACTTTGATGACCTCCATGACGAGCACGGCGCATGTGGCAGGGCATCCAGGCCATCACCAACTACAGAACAACATTAGTAGCCTGTGACAAAGATGCCTCCCTTCCAGATGAGCTGAATGACTTCTATGCTTGGTTTGAGGTGTAGATTGATGTGGTGGCGAGGAAGACCACCCCTCCTCCCAACGACCAGGTGCTCTGTCTAACTACGGCTGATGTGAGGAAAACTCTATGTAGAGTGAACCCATGGAAGGCTGTTGGACTTGCCAACATTCCTGGCAGAGTGCTCGGAGGATGTGCAGACTAGCTGGCAGATGTTCTTACCGACATCTTCAACATCTCTCTGAGCAGCGCCGTCATTCCAAGGTGCTTCAAGGCCACCACCATCGTCCCCATGCCAAATAAGTATTCAGTGTCCTGCCTCAACAACTACCGTCCCGTCACACTCACACCCATCATCATGAATTGCTTCTAGAGAATCGTCATGAGGCACATTAACCCTTTCGCACGTACCATCACTCTGGCTTGATCATTCCAGAGTGGTCCCTGGGGAGTACCATCAAACCGGTTTGATTAGAACGTTCGTGTCTGACGTCATCAACTGGCAAATTTTTTATTTCAAACCTGCATTCCCACTGTTTAGCTGCTACAGCTACAGAGGGGGATTGGCTAAGCAATGCCATTTACATGCCTAAAAAAGCCACTTAAACAATCTTTTCAACCACATGTTTGTTACAGGCATTCAAACTAACACAAGACTACAAATTTACACAATGTATAACCGTGCAAAACGAACTGAAACTCACCATATCAGCTGCCGTATGGTTTAGTTGCAACATAGCACATAATGTCTAAACAGCTGCTCGAAAAGTCTTTTCAAATCACATGAAAATTTTTATTTTACATTGTATGCATTCAAACAAACATAGAATACTTACCATATAAGTTTACTATCCATATCCACACACTGCGTATTACAGCATCAAACTAGATGATAAACTCACCAAATCTGCTTTCGCGTTGCTGTATAGCTGGCGTTGCTATAGAAAGAGTGACTGATGAAATGCTTGTCATTTATGTCTAAAACAGCTGCTCGAACAGTCTTTTCATTTTTATTGTATTAAAATAAACAAGTATTGGAATACAATTTTCCAGCGCATATCTACACACTCATGTCTATGACAACAGCGAGAAAAACAATTGTAAAAAACATGTGTTTTATTCACATGAAACATATATGTTGTTAATTATTTTTAATTGTGAATCTGTGTAAATATATATACATTTTTTTCAGACAGGCCTGCACTGCAATTTAAAAAAAATTAAAAAATTAAAAAACAAAACAAAAAAAAAACATTATGGCTATGACCATAGCCTATCTCTAATCTTCCCTTCCTCCCAGTGACAAGTAACATCACGGCACGTCACTTTTACCTCAGACTCGTATCAGAGCTCGTCATATACATATACACACAACACCAAGGTAGGTGGAGGAGGTAAGCTCTTCCTGCTGGAGTTCTACCAGTAATTTTACCCATCCTGGACCTGGGGTTGCATTTGATGACTGGACTAGCGGCGTGTAAAACCCTCCAGAATCACCCAATGAAGTCCAGTGTTTTAAGATGTTCCTTACTGAGGAGCTGATTGAGGAAATTGTTGATGAAACAAACCGCTATGCCTCAGAGCTGCAGGAGAAAACACCACCTGATGTGAAAGGCAAGATTGCAAAGTGGGTTTCAACACATGCTCATGAAATGTACACATTCCTGGTGGCAGTGCTGCTAAAGGGAATTGTGAAAAAAAAACTCACTTCGTGATTATTGGAGTACAGATCCCATGCTCCTGACACCATTTTTTGAGACTTTGTTTTCCCAGGACCGCTTCCTTCTGCTCCTCCGCTGCCTTCACTTCTCCAACAATGCGATGGCAAACATCAACAACCCCCTGCAAAAAAATCTGAAACATTTTCACTGCTTTCACGTCATCATTTCGTAACATTTTTGTGCCCTACAGGGATCTGTGTGTCGATGAGTCGTTGATGAAATTCAAGGGTAGGCTGGCATTTCGGCAGTTCACCAACTAAACTTCCCAGGGCAGCAGGACCAGGCGGCACTGCAAGGTCTGCCTATCCAGCACTCGCAGGACAAAGCAGAGGCTCCTCACCAAATTCATATGTGTGCCATGTAACACTCCCTTGTGTGTTGCCCCATGTTTTGAGGAGTACCACACACTGAAGCATTACTGAGTTAATTACTGATTTCTAAATAAAATAAGCACATTTTATTTAAAAGTTATTATTGTTGTTATGACATTTGTATTAGTTATTGTTATATTTCCATTGTTATTTATTGTATTTTTTCCATATAATTGGTTTATTATCTAGGAAATGTGTACATTGCTGGCTTTTGTTTACCACAAATGCAATGTAATTGAATGTAATGAATGCTATTTATTAGTTGTTATGGTTGCTTGTATTTATAAAAATATGTATATTGTTAATCATTATATTGATATTTCTTTAAAAAATATGATCTATAAACAAATACATAATAAAATCATAGAACAATAAATGAATTTAAATAAAATAGAATTAAGAATAATGCTAATACTGAACTTATCTCTTGTCTCTCACAGAGCAAACATTCCATACTAGTAACACATTTTAGCATCTAATGGTGATGGAAGGAAACAGTGTGACTGCACTGCATTACAAATGTTAAACATAGTAACTATGCCAACAGAGGAACAAAAATGTCTTCAAACTTTATTTTAATTGTACAGCCAATTGTCACACTCTGTTTGTTGGAATATGAGCATAGTTGAGCCAAACCCATCTGACACAAGACAGATCATAATCCAAGAGAGCCGATTTCAGTCATAACTCAATTTTGTAAAATGTGTATTTTGCCTTTTGCATTGGAGTATATTGCTGATGAATTGCAGATCATGCTACTTTCGATTGCAACATTCCTAATATTAGCATTAGAATATAGACTATACCGCACACAACATCTATTGTTCAAAGTTAACACGATAAAATATTAGATATGGGCAATATACCCATAACATTAGTGCAGTAAACTTAGTTATATATTTTGACATTCGTGACAATGCTCATACACATATTCAAGCCAAACCAACTTGGAAATGCATGAATAGGTTTTCTTTGCCTAGCACAAAGCTGAATTAAAAAAAAAGAATAATAATAATAATTTAAAAAAAAATATATATAATAAATTCTATAAATAAATTCAACAATTTAAGCATTTGATATTATGACATCACAACAAAATAAGAAATGTTCTTAAAAATTTCCTTTTCATGACAACACTCAATGACCGTGTGATCTAGAGATTTGAAATCAGCTGTAAAACACTCTGAATATTATTCTTCATATAGCACAAGGCTTGTTTTTGGGGGTAAATGTTCACTACTTTCTATAGATATTATAATTATATAGTCACTGATATTAACAGATTTATAGGGATAATTGAATCTGTATAAACAATAGTGAACATTTACTCCCAAAAACAATCCTTGTGCTATATGAAGAAAGATATTCTGAGTGTTTTGCAGCTGATTTCATGTCTCTAGGTCAAACGGTCATTGAGTTTAATGGAATTAGAATATTACAAACATTTATTTGTATTTAATTTTTATTGAAAACATATAGAAAGTAAATTCCACAAACAGAGCCTTGTATCATGAAAGGGATATTTTTAAGAACATTTCATATTTGTTGTGATGTCATAATATCAAATGGTTAAATTGTTTAATTGATTTATAGGGCTAATAAATGTAGTCACTTAAGTTTTTATTTCTTTTTAACTTTTCCTTACACTGTTGGTAGGTCCGGTCGTAGCCGTGTGCGGACAACAGCTGAGACAGTTCCTGAAAGACTTTTCCATTTCACATAACGAGAGGAACATTTGCACCTTGTTTATTGAACACTGTGTGGTTTTGCGCACGGCCATTACTTTTTACAATTAGAAAGTTGCATGAACAAATGATACTGCTATCGCTGTTGCTAACTTTAAAACTAGTGGGTTGATGTTCCGTGTCGGAAATCTTTGACGCTGATAGTGACGATTCTTTTTGACCAATCAGTGATCTGCTGGATTTTGACATCACATTTAGTATCAGCTCGCTTTGCTTGGAACCTCGACCAAGGTGGTACTAAAGAAGTACCAGGTACTATCCACAGTGGAAAACCCCCAAAAAGCGAGCAGTCTCGAGTTGTACCGTTCATTGGAAAAGACCCATAAGCATGAGATGGAGTTGTGGAGCACGGAACCGTTCTGAAAACACAGTTTCAATGGTCTAATTTAATCTAGACTGGACAGAGCAGCGCAAATAAACTTTGAATTGAGCAGACTATTTATTTAATTAAATCGCAGCCCTTTGCAATTTAATAATCGCACAAGGTCATATCGCGATTTCGATTTTATTTAGCTTAATTGTGCAGCCCTACTTACCGCCGTCTTATGTGAGGAAGGATACTGGTATACCAGTTCCACATTCTTCTCCTAGAAACGTTACAGGGCCTGTGGTACAGGGGGTGCAAATAGGATAAGAATGATCATGATCAGCTGCAAAATGAGCAAAGAGGAAGCAGAGTAGTAAAGTAGTAAGATACTCACAGACTACATGAGAGCTGTGCAACACTCCCATTTGTGTTAGACCATGTTTTGAGTACCACGCACTGAAGCATTACTGAGAACTGTGACATAAAATAAGCAAATGTTAGTTATGGTTACAGTTCCATTGTTATGTATTGTAAATGGTGTATTTTTTCTTTGAAATTGGTTTATAATCTATTAAATGTGTGCATTGTGAGCTTTTGTTTACCACAAATGCCATGTAATTGAATGTTATGAATGCTGTTTAGTAGCTGTTATGGTTATGTTGCTTGTATTTATTAAAATATTTATATTGTTAATCATTATATTGATATTTATGAAAAAAAAGTTGTATTGTCTACAAACAAATGCATATAAAAAGCATAAATCAATAAATAAAATGAAATAAAATCGAATTTTTTTAACTCTCACAGAGCAAAGATACATGTTTTTTATAATATATACGCAAGACAGATCATAATCAGAGACTTTCAGTCATCAATTTTGTAAAATGTGTATTTTACCTTTGCATTAGAATATATTGCTGATGAATTACATATCATGTTACTTTCAATTGCAACCCATTTGTAATATTAGCATTAGAATAGACTATAGACTGTACCTCACACAACAGCTTTTAATCAAAGTGAACATGATAAAACATTAGATATGATATATCCACAACATTACACAAGCAGTGAACAACACAAGCTATTACGTAAATCACATCAAACTATGATAAATACATATCATAAACATATTATTAATGCATTTATCATGGTCTACACATGTTTGCAAATAATTTTCAACAATTTTCAATCGAAAACGACTAAAAATGTACTCGCCAGTAGCAATCCTGTAATGCGTTGGCAGAAAAGTTACATGTGGGAGTGAAATTCAAAGCCCGAGAAAATGAATAAATAAATGTCAATATAAATCATTGGTTAAAACATTTATTATAGTTTATACATGTTTTAAACCAACGAGGAAGGGTTTAAAGTGAAGAAAAAAGCGAAACGCTTACCTATACTCTGTCCATCAGCTCAAAGCGTGACAAGACAGCGGTGAACCGTCATCTGACTGCCCAGAGTATCACTTGACAAGCTTGGTGCGTCACACTGGAGTTTAAAATTTGTTACGTTTTAAAATAACTGCCGAAAAACAATTCAGGCTGGGGGGATCAGTTAAATAATTTAGAATTTACGTGCGAAAGGGTTAAAACCCAGCTGCCCCCCTCACTAGTCCCAATGCAGTGTCGTCCAAACCGTTCAACAGACGACGCCATCACCACCACCCTCCATCTGGCTCTCACCCACCTAGATAAAAATGAATTATACGTTTGAATGCTGTTCATAGACTTCAGCTCAGCATTCAACACAATAATTCCTCAGTACCTGATTGGAATGCTAAACCTACTGGGCCTGGACAACTCCCTCTGCAACTGGATCCTAGACTTCCTGACTGGGAGACCTCAGTCAGTCTGTATCAGGAACAGCATCTCCACCACCACCACACTGAGCACTGGGCCCCCCCAGGGCTGTGTGCTCAGTCCCCTGTTTTTAACTCTGCTGACACATGACTGTGCAGCAATGTCATCAAGTTCGCCGATGACACGACTGTGGTGGGTCTCATCAGCAAGAATGATGAGTCAGCATATAGAAAGGAGGTGCAGTGGCTAACGGACTGGTGTAGAGCCAACAACCTGTCTCTGAATGTGGACAAAACAAAAGAGATGGTTATTGACTTCAGGAGAGCACAGCGTGACCACTCTCCGCTGAACATCGACGGCTCCTCTGTGGAGATCGTCAAGAGCACCAAATTCCTTGGTGTTGACCTGGCAGAGAACCTCACCTGGTCCCTCAACACCAGCTCTATTACCAAGAAAGCCCAGCAGTGTCTCTACTTTCTTTGAAGGCTGAGAAAAGCACATCTCCCACCCCCCATCCTCACTCTATTCTATAGAGCATCCTGAGCAGCTGCATCACTGCCTGGTTTGGGACTCGCGAAGCCCTGCAGAGGATAGTGAGGACAGCTGAGAAGATCATCGGGGTCTCTCTTCCCTCCATCAAAGACATTTACACAAAGCAAGAGTCTGGCAAGAGGTACCGAAGCATTCGGGCCTTCATGGCCAGATTGTGTAACAGCTTCTTCCCCCAAGCCATCAGACTCCTCAATACTCAGAGTCTGGACTGACACACACACGTTTACAACATCCAACTTTTGCACATGTCCAGAGTTGCACTTTATTTCATTGTCACTTTATACCTGGCTGCTACATCAATAACTGCTATGTCCATCGAACACTATTTCATAGTATGTTATGTTTACTTTTGGCACTATTCATTACAAATGTGTACTGGTCGGTGCTGCACTGACTCTTACTGTGTCTATTGTCCTGTTCCTTTTAGTAATTTATTGTACTGTCCCGTACTTTTTAGCACACGTTTGCACTTGTACTTTATGTAGAAATTTGATGTAGGAATATTATTTAGTCTGTGTAGTCTCATGTGGTTCTGTGTTTGTCCTATGTTTTTTATGTAGCACCATGGTCCTGGAGGAATGTTGTCTCGTTTCGCTGTGTACTGTACTAACTGTATATGGCTGAACGACAATAAAAACCACTTGACTTGACTAAGGATATTTGGTATGCTAAATTTAGAAGGGAATTTAGGATATTGAAATATGTGAGCTATTAACTAAATTAAACCATACTTATTGTACATTATTAGGTAATTAAATGTATAATGGAATTTGTCACATTCAACAACCATTATAAATGAGATAAATGACAAATAACTAGATTATTCTCCACCATTAAAAGTGTAATACAACGTATCCACTCACAATTTATACTGTAAAGAGTATAAAAAGGAGTGATATAATTATCATGGCTTATTGAAAATAATATCACTCATATTTAGGTACAGCTTTGAAGCGAAATCTTTTTGAAACAGGGATGAGATTATTTATCAAAATATACCACAGTCAATCATCTTTAAATTCAGACAAACTTTATTGCTATTCTAAACATAAATCTAATCTAACGCATATACACTCACCTAAAGGATTATTAGGAACACCTGTTCAATTTCTCATTAATGCAATTATCTAATCAACCAATCACATGGCAGTTGCTTCAATGCATTTAGGGGTGTGGTTCTGGTCAAGACAATCTCCTGAACTCCAAACTGAATGTCAGAATGGGAAAGAAAGGTCATTTAACCTCTTAACCAGCACCCCTATTTTTGAGAATTTTCTGAAAATGACATACCCAAATACAAATGTCTGTAGCTCCTAAACCATATGGTCCACATTCATAACTCTGATATTTTTTTAAACTAGACACTTGAAACTTTGTTACCCAAGAGTCATATTAATTCAAAAGTAGCATAGGAACAGAGTAAAACAAGGTCAAATTTACATGAAAGTGACTCACGTTTTCTATGAATGAACTTCATTTAGGGAAAAATGTATCAGACTTTTATGTTAAAGGCCTGAAAACACCATAAAGATAAAACTGAATGTCTGACCATGTTCTGATTCAAATTTGAAGATGATACTCCCAAAAATGTAGTTTCTGTAAGCTTTTATTCAGGGAAAGTCTAGGCGTCCTTTCCAAAAGTCCAGTTGGAGACTCCAAATGGACATCTGGTAACCAAATGACATAAGGAGTAAACACTACATACTACATACATGTATATCAATTCAGAACTGTTCTGCTCATCAAACCACACAAGAAAAAATGATTTCAGCACAACATTTTAACATTTTAACAAAATACTCTTTATTTTGAACAATTCTGATAGCAAAAACAGTGAAACAAAAAAAACTCACTTCATGTATGCATTTCAAAAGTGATCGTTTTACAACTAATTAATAAATTATATAAAAAGAAAACAACATTTGTAATTGCAACAGTGTTTTTTACTCAAATAAATTACAATAAACTGATAATTATAATAAATATCCAATTACTAAAGAAAAAAAAAAGCAATTATAGTATTTACAGTATTTACAGTATTTATGTTGATCCAAGGCAGTCACTAACAAGGTTTGTTACCAACTGGAAACCAAAGCCACTGAAAGACAGGAAAGATAAAGATATTTTTGTTATATTATATGCATCATAAATATAATGTGTGTGTGTGTGTGATATAAATATTATGTCTTTATGTATAATATACAGCTATCACCTAGCTACTCGTGTAGCCTCGTGTCTTCGCTTGTCATTTTATAATCAAAAACATGATATGAACAGAAAAACTGCCAATACTTCATAAACATAAAAACTCAAGACGATGTGTTTCAACTTACCGATCTAATACGGGATCGAGTCCATGGAGAAACATCTCCTCTTCAGCCGAATCGACACTCGACACCGTGCTCTCTCTGTCTAAGATGTCGGTTTCTACGTCTTTCTTCTGTTCTTCGTCGCTACTCCTCATTAACTCCTCCAAAACACTCTCAACACCACAAAAACTCCTCTTTAGTCGACGATCCATGATGTAGATTGTTAGATATAATGTTAGAATAAATCCGCGCGTTGAAACGAGCTCCGTGTAGCAAAACAATGGTAAAAACTGTGCGTGCTGTGCGTAAAATGACAAAGAGCGCACGAGTGGACGCACTTGTATTAGACCTAGGTATTAGACAGATCTTCTGAGGTAAACTAAGCAAACTGTCAATCACTGCAATCGTGTTTTAGTTGGTTAATACTCCCATCCATCACAATTTTGCTGACCAGACATTGGGTGGCTTTTATCCAATCAAAAACCGAGGTGCGAGAGTGACAGGTCCCGCAGCCTGTTGGTGCGCTCCCTTCATATTTTGGTCATTACAGAGCCTGTGATTGAAGGAGAGAAACATGGAATGGCTCATTTTATCGGAAACAGTCCAAACTACGGGGGAGAGATGGTTTTTGAACATTTGGAATACAAATTAGAATCGATATTTCATTGAAAGTGAACATGATGGATTACTCTAACTGGAAGCGCTCATGAAAACTGAGGAGGATATTTCGTTTTTTTCCCTATTTTTTTGTTGTTTTGGATTAAAAAGTGGGATGCATTTTGAAGAGTAGACCCTTGAAATGTATGCTGGTGTTTCTTGGATTCGTCCGGACTGATCTGAACCATAGGAGAAGAAAGATGAGTATTGCCGTTCATTTTGTTCATATTTACAGGGTCGGTCTGTCAGCATTTAATTTAACCCTTTCCTCTCTGGTGTATTGATTGCAAAAACAAGTTCAGAACGTGATTTTTGAGTGTTTTAGCTATCAAATGATGCATAGTTTATGATAGTTGATTGAATATTTGTTATAAAACAAAGGTAATAAAATTATAAACACGCCCCCACGGCCCGCCCACGCCCCCTTGCGGGTATAAGGCGTTAAGCAATTTTGAGCATGGCATGGTTGTTGGTGCCAGACGGGCCGGTCTGAGTATTTCACAATCTGCTCAGTTACTGGGATTTTCATGCACAACCATTTCTAGGGTTTACAAAGAATGGTGTGAAAAGGGAAAAACATCCAGTATGCGGCAGTCCTGTGGGCGAAAATGCCTTGTTGATGCTAGAGGTCAGAGGAGAATGGGCCGACTGATTCAAGCTGATAGAAGAGCAACTTTGCCTGAAATAACCACTCGTTACAACCGAGGTATGCAGCAAAGCATTTGTGAAGCCACAACACGTACAACCTTGAGGCGGATGGGCTACAACAGCAGAAGACCCCACCGGGTACCACTCATCTCCACTACAAATAGGAAAAAGAGGCTACAATTTGCAAGAGCTCACCAAAATTGGACAGTTGAAGACTGGAAAAATGTTGCCTGGTCTGATGAGTCTCGATTTCTGTTGAGACATTCAGATGGTAGAGTCAGAATTTGGCGTAAACAGAATGAGAACATGGATCCATCATGCCTTGTTACCACTGTGCAGGCTGGTGGTGGTGGTGTAATGTGTGGGGGATGTTTTCTTGGCACACTTTAGGCCCCTTAGTGCCAACTGGGCATCGTTTAAATGCACGGCCTACCTGAGCATTGTTTCTGACCATGTCCATCCCTTTATGGCCATCATGTACCCATCCTCTGATGGCTACATCCAGCAGGATAATGCACCATGTCACAAAGCTCGAATCATTTCAAATTGGTTTCTTCAACATGACAATGAGTTCACTGTACTAAAATGGCCCCCACAGTCACCAGATCTCAACCCAATAGAGCATCTTTGGGATGTGGTGGAACGGGAGCTTCGTGCCCTGGATGTGCATCCCACAAATCTCCATCAACTGCAAGATGCTATCCTATCAATATGGGCCAACATTTCTAAAGAATGCTTTCAGCACCTTGTTGAATCAATGCCACATAGAATTAAGGCAGTTCTGAAGGCGAAAGGGGGTCAAACACAGTATTAGTATGGTGTTCCTAATAATCCTTTAGGTGAGTGTATATGCATGAGATAGGTTGGTGAAAAGAGTGACAGAATGTGAAATAAATTATCAATACAGTGAAAATTAACTTTATGGTGTCTGTTGACAATGCCTTAAGAACCAAGGTGTCCTGCGCCAATCAGAAGTGACTTTTCAGAGTCACATGGTCAACTGGGCGCTCTTTTCTGACAGTTGATTTATGGTCCTTTGTTTCAGATTCTTACAAATATTGTATATTAATTAGTAAATAATAAATAGTGCATATTTACACATGAACTTTTATATCTTGAGAATGGTACTAGAGACATGATATTCATTGTCATCAGCTTTCTCTGCATAAACCAGCGTACTCTTACATACTAAACATGACATTTTATTAATGGATATTATATGTGTAGTAACAAAACATGAAAATCCCTGGTTACAATCATACTGGTTAATTCCTTGGTTATACCACATAGATAAAACATTACACACATTTTAAAGAGGTACATCAGGCTATAATCATTCATTTGTCAGTTATACAAGTTACCACAGTTCAAAGAAAATTTCAGAATTACCTAGCAAGACTAGGTCTTGTATAAATCGTGGATTTAAATGCATTCTGTACATTTTAGAATGCTAACTCTGTAAAGTATTGTGACTGTGATATATATATATATATATATATATATAAAATACATTATAACTTCTGCAGATACAATTCTGTTAAAATGCATAATACTCTAAGGTATAACTATGAATTGGTAAGTATAATAATGGATTATAATTGTGGTTTAAATGATTTACGAGAAGTTATAACCTATTGTATATTATGAGACATTACTAATGCATTATAATGCCTTTACAATGCATTTTAAATATGGGCTTCATAGAAAGCGTTACCATAATTTGATATTTTACAATTAGGTTGTATTTGTTAACATCAACATCCTGGTTAATTTGAAGCAATAATGAACAATACTTTTACAGCACTTAAACTTAAACTAAAGGTAGTAAACAATAGCATTAGTTAATTCTTGTGCTTTTTTTGAGTCACACTCGGTGTTATTGCATGGGTCAAAAATTACATGAACATACATGTGCAATATTTTATTTTTTAAAGATATGTAAAAAGAATGAAACTCTGACACTTGGCATTTTTTGGTGTGTTTTGTTTTTGGAAGCTAAAGCCTTCCCCCTCTCTTCCCACTAACACTCCTCGTCGGCTCCCAAGGGATCATATAAGTGAGACGCAAGAGGAGGGGTTATAGAAAGTGGAGATTCTAGGAGGGTTTGTCACAAGCTAAAGCCTTATGTGCCTAATTTTACTCCATATTAAGTAGTTTGTCCGTTCTGTCTGAGCACTCCCTGCAACAAATACCAGCTTAACCAACATGCAATTCCCAAGCTGTAGCTGGCTGACCAGCATGGTCTTCCTTATGTAGCTTGTTAAGCTAGTTTAAAAGCCTGATGGGGACACCAGCATAATAACATCACATTCTGGGGGACCAGCACCCAAAACAAGACACAAGCTGGTGACCAGCAATGCTTGTCTCTTCATCAGTGCTGTGTAGGATTGTGTTCATGGTGTACACATGAAACTCAAGATGCTTTGCTCTTGGCTAAATTCTTTCATTCTGAAAGCTGAATCCACTCGCTTCTCCTCTCACTAACGCTCCTCTACAGCACCCAAAGGACCTTATAAATGATACATGAGAGAATGGGATTAAGAGCATGGATATTTTAAGAGGGTTTTTCACCGGGTCAAGTCTTTTTCTATTAACCCTTTGCACACAAGAAAGTTTTAATGCAGTGATGTATTCTGACATCAAATAAAGAATGTAAAACTAGTTAGTTCACTTGAGCCTTCTCATGTTGTGTCCATCATTATTCTTACCATTTCCTCCACAAAAAGTTGATGGGGTTGGAATTCCATGCTGTATAAACACAATCTCATCTCCTCTATCATCATCAATCATTACAAAAGTCTAAAAATCACATTATATATTTGGAAAACGGGACAAAGCTGCTTCTGAGTTGATTGAAGTTACCATTTAAGCTCTAAAAACAAGATCAGCTGAACAAAGAGCATGTTGTTGCTCATTCTTTCCATGAATGAAACTCGGCACACATGACTGAGTAATGCTTTCAGTCCATTCTGCTATGATTGACAATGTTCAAGCTGGAGAGAACCCAATGAAAAAATGGAACGGAGGTTACGAAAGTAACCAAGACGTTCCCTATCTGTCACTCACTCGACGTTGTGTCGATGTAGTCTTCAACCATCTTGCAGAAGATACATCACATGGGGTTATGGGCACATGGGGGAGGTGATGTGGCATGGTCATGCCAGAGGTCACTCACATGTACCGGCCACCCGCAGCATGCCTGTGATGCGTGTTCTCGCTCAGTGAGGACGAACCAGGATTCGCCATCCACGCCACGGTAGGATGTGTTGGATAGCCTCTGTTTGCTTCTTAACCACCGAGAACTGCTGGGCAAAGTCCTCGACGGTGTTTCCAAACAGACCAAGGTGGGAGACGGGGCGTCATGAACCATATCTTGTCAGCCTCCCTCATCTCGACCAGGTTGAGCCATAGATGGCACTCCTGGACAACCAGTGTGGACATCGCCTGCCCGAGAGACCGCGGCGTGACCTTCGTTGCCCGGAGGGTGGGATCAGTTTCCGAGCACAGCTCCAGCATCAGTTCCGGGTCAGAACTACCCTCGTGCAGATCTCTTAGTGTCTTGGCTTGGTGCACCTGCATGAGAGCCATGGCATGCAGGGTGGAGGAGGCCTGTCCAGTGCACTGTATGCCTTAGTTGCCATTGATGACGAAAGCTCACAGGCTCTGGATGGCAGTCTTAGACGGTTCTGCCAGGTGCCGGTGTTTTGCGGGCACAGATGCACCGCTACCGCCTTAACCACCTGGGGAATTACAACAACTCAGACAAATTCTGTACAAATGCAAAGCTTCATTTGCCAAAGACTCTTTAGACTGTAGCCTCACTAACCTCCACACGGTGCACATCCCAACACACCTGAATGCTCCTCCCACTTTCGTCAAGCAATACAAGATTCCCATCGCCTCACACGAACCAGTGCAGGAGATCATTGATTCCATGCTTGAGAAAGGTGTCATCCATCCATGCAACAGCACCTATTCTACCCCCATCTGGCCTGTCCTCAAACCAAACGGCAAGTGGCAACCCACCATTGACTACAGAAAAATGAACCAGCAGGTGCCACTGTCGCGATGGCCAATGACTCAACTGGAGCAGGAAATATCAGAATCAGAGGAGCCACAATCTTTTATACACTTGATGTGGCCTCAGGGTTATGGACCATAACCAGTGCATTCAGAATATCAACACAAGCTGGCCTTCACTTTTGGCAATCGACAGTATACCTTCACAAGGTGTCCATTCAGCTATGCCAACTCACCAGCTGAGTTCCTTCATCTTCCTGAAAAAAGCAAGCCCAGATGCCAGAGTGAGAGGTAACCTCATTTATGTAGACGATGTCCTCATGAAGAGCACAACAGTGGCTGACCACCTTAAGGAGATAGACCACGTTCTGCACCAATTAACCACCACCGGTGCCATGATTGCCCTTCACAAAGGACAGTGGTGCCAAACAAAGGTAAATTACGTGGGCCTACTCATCGTATCACAGGACATTGAACTGCAGTCCAGCAGTATCCAAGCCATTCAGATCATCAAGCCACCCACCAATGTCTCAGAGCTACGAAGTTTTCTAGGTGTGTTTTCTAGAGCAACTACTCATGGCAGTTAATCAAAAACTACTCGGACATTGCACAACCTCTAACTGCTCTTCTGAAAAAGGACTGCCCATTTGTCTGGACAGAAGCATAAAATGCCATGAAAAAACTGAAAGAGCATCTGTGCACAGCTCCATGTCTGTCTTACCCCAATCCACAATAGGAGTTATATTTGGAAGCTGGATTCTCCAACTACTGCCTCAGTGCTGGTCTATACCAATGGCATGACAAAAGAATAGTCGCATATGCCAGCAACACACTTCTTCCACCAGAATGTAAATACTCAGACTGTGAAAAAGCTCTGCACTGTATGAGCATCTAGCGATTCTCAAACTCCATCGGAGCACAAATTTATTATAGTTATTATAGCGACCTGCCACCAGCCTGTAATGTTCCTCAACAGTCAGCGCATCTGAGATGGCGTGGTCAACAATGCATACATCACCACGTGGATGATGGCCCTCCAGGGGCGCAACTTTGTGGCATGATATGCCCAGAATCACAAGTCTGCGCTGGGCAATGGCTTGGCTGCCTGCCAAAATGCTCTGATGACACCAACTGCGACGTTGGAGGTAGACGGACCCCAACTTCAACAACTGACCTGTCACAGGTACTTTGAAGAGAATGAGTGCTAAGGTATGCCCACAGCCTACCTTTCTCTCTCTAAACATCGTTACCGGCCAGCCTTTATCCCTCATACGCCCCCATCAGGCTGATTGGGGACCGGGCGTGAGTTGTTCCAGCCCAGCCCTGGCCTTCTTCGCTCTAAACCCCCCCACCCCTTTATTAATTTATTGTGTCTTATTCAGTAATAATTGCATTTGATTTTTCTCACACAAATTTTCCTGCCAGATTCAGGTGCTTACATACAGTACATACATTTGTTCTTACCCTTGTTCTGATGTTGAGGAATACAGATTATTCTAAATGAATCACGGTTAACTTAACCACGGTTAATAGTTAGCATAATACACTCCCAAACTATCTCCATTAAAGGGCTTTCTGCACAACCTCACCTCCATAACCCAACATAAAAAAAAAATATGTAATTAAGAAATCTGCACACAGATTTTACGTACCGTACTTAGTGAAAGAGATCCATTCTCTTCCCTATGATGGGATGTTTGTTTGAGATGGATTTCTACCAGCACAGCAGCATCAATATTTACTATTTTCTTATTTGTACATTAGTTGCATATTATTGTCCTGAAAATACCTTTGCAGAAAACCAGAGCAATGTTAGTGAAGCAGCATATGGTAGTGTATATCAGTCTAGCTTCGCTGACTTATCTGCTATAGCTGCAGTTTACACCTCTGATCCATGGCTTCAATTTGAAATGATATCCTCTAGGATAACAGCAAACCAATTAATCTTTCTTGTTATAGACCGAAGGCTCGTGGATTATTGTACTGATTGGAAAGTTTGCTCCAGGAACTTAATTAGCTTTGCAGGTTTACCAGACAACTAAATCTCTCATGACTCCTCAATTAATTTAATTCTTATTTTAATTATCAGACAGTGTCCTCATTATCGATTGATTCCAGTTACATTAATGAATGGGAGTGTTCTCCATTTCCATTGTGATCCTGGTGTTATGATAACTTTGTTTTTAAAAGTAAATGTTTTACACGAGACCCCATCTGCCTCCCAATTTTGTGTTGCAGCACTAATTTGCCAAAAGAAATTGTTGTGCAGGTTTGGAATGCATTTTACATGAGGCAGAAGCTGATGGGAATTAATTGAGCCTGACACTTGGCAGATCTTTTTGACACCTTGTAAGTGTGTGGGTTGACGTGTTGTAATTGATTCCATCATGCGTTTTTGACCCCAGCTGAGAAAACAGCTGGTTTGTTGTGCACCAGCTCTTTTCTAGCATGTATCTGGAGGGCTCTGAAAACACTTTGTCCTTTTTGTTTTTTACAAATAGCGGTTTACTGTTTATTGATTCCTGTTTGTCATATAAAAACATTCTGTCTATGCTAAATCATTTTAATGTCTTACGCTGCTGTTCTATGTATTGGCTGATTTTATATTGTCAAGCCGGTTCTCACCCCCACCTTTCCATTGAACTGCTTTACATTGGTGCCGAAACCCGGGAAGGAGGAGGGATGCCCGTCGCGGAGTCCTCGACATTGCCGTCCACCCAGGGGACTGCTGCTGCCATCTGCCGGGGGACTGAGTAGCCCGACCACAGAGAACGACCACCGTCCACGAGGCGAGTGGGGACTGGACTCCCTGACCGCCTGGAGTGGCAGGGCCGCTGCCAGGGGCGGAGGAGAGTCCCCACGGGTCGCCGAGAATGCGGAGGGGCATTCTGTCCACTAGGGGTCTCTCTGACTCTGGTCTGCCCAGGGAGGAGTGACTGCCGTCTGCCTGAGAGGGTGGAGGAGTGATCGGGGACCACGCAACAGTGCATCAGTGAACTGGTGAGTGAGTTTTTTTTCCTCTCTCTCTCTATGTTGCTCCATGTTGGCCTTTCCCTCACCTGTTTTGTTGTTGTTTTTGCCCTCCTGTCTCCTTCCAGATCGAGCAAGGCGGGGATGGGGGGGGGGGTGTACATCATGCCGGGGGCTCCCGGGAGTTTATTATTAAAACTATTATTTAGATTGTCAAGGCGGTTCTCACCTCCTTTCCATTGAACTGCTGTACAATATATATATAAAAAATGATTTTACAAAAGAGGTTAGAGTGCTTTCACATTACGTCAAAGTTACGTTGTTTGAATGATGTTAATGGAGTTTTCCAAACTTGGGTGCGCATTCATGAAGTTCACTATGGTTCATGTGAACTCCAGTACTGTTCTCTGCTGATATGAATGCAATTGTACCAAATTGTGGAAATGAACCATTTGTGATGACGTATAATTCACATTTTTGCAGAATCTCAATCACAATTATTATGCATTTCTCATACCTGCTTGTCTCCAAATAAATCGCTTTCAGGGAGTAGCTCACATTTTTCACATCTCTTGCAATGCATCTGCGGGCTTGTGGCAGACAAACGCTAACGTTCATCACACCATTGCACATTCAATGCATCCATGGCAGACAAATGCATGTGCCATTCTGTATATATAAAGTTTTGATGGTAAATCCAAAGAGAAAAATATTTTTATAACACAGCAAAGCTAAAGTCTTCTTGAGTTGTTACCAAGTTACAGTGGTAAACAGTTGCTGGTTGTACTCACGTTGATGATGCTGTCAGACCACGGTTTGGATCCAAATACTATGATGTGAACAGAGACCAGTGGGGCAGTGGGAGGGGGGAGGAAATGAACTTGGGGTCAGTCCAAGCATTCGACCCATGTGTAAAAGCACCCTTAAATACCTATACCTTTTCTTTTTACATTTGTTTTATCAGGCAGTAAACGACTCTTATATTCAGCAATATTTTTTACTAGAATAACCTTTTTTTTCTTTCAAACAGCATTTAAAGTAGGGTGACCAAACGTCCTGTTTTACCAGGACATGTCCTGTTTTCACGTACTGTCCTGGCCGTCTTTTTTGTGTCTTTGATAGATAGTATTTTGTAATAACAATTTTCTATCCATACAGAGGCATAGCCTACTTTAAATGTATTGAAATTAACAAGGCATCTTTGAGTAAAATTCGAGTATCATTTGAGTATCTCATTGCCGGGCCGAGTGTCCTGGTTTTTGGTAATCAAAATATGGTCACCCTAATTTAAAGTGCTGTTCAAATTGTAGCATTACACATGGACATCATTGGCTGATTATAGACAGATGTCTGTCAAACAAACTGCATATCCTGTCCCAGATATATAATTTATATCAGAAAGACTTGCAGACTTTAGTAAAGTTAGCATGAAATGTATTTGATGAATAATAATGAATAACAGGAATTTAATGTCTCTTTTTGGCACAAGTCCCATCTGGTGGTCTGATGAAATTGTTACTCGAAATGTCAGATCCTGACTGAGATAGGAAGCAGGTGGCAAGGATCCTAAACCTGTGCAGCACGGGACTCAACCAGTGGTGGTGGGGAGGTAGAGGTTGTCATGTTGGTACACTGAAACAGCAGTCATAGGTTTTAAGCAGACTTTTAAAGCAAGGACCGATATATGATTGACTAGGAGCTAACTAGATTATTCTTACATTTCTATCAGAAAGAATCGATGACTTAAAGGGTCATGAAAACAATGATAACATTCATTATGTTTATTATTAAGGGGAAAATGATTGTGTTTACCTTTTTATGAGCCATTTCGTACTTCCGAGTTGTTATTGATAGAACAGTGTGCATTTACATAACTAGATTCTGAGCCTTTCTTCACATTATTCATGAGAAGAAACGTTACCATCCAATCACAGCGCTGCATCATGCATGAGCTCACATTACAGCGGATTATTCAAATGTCACAAAAGAAACGTTCAGGAACTGTTCGTTCACATATGTGGTCTGTTCAACTCTGCGTTGTCCTTAAAAGACATAAAAGTCGTAAGTGTGAGTTTCCTCAGACAGTAGCACAAAAGTTTTGTTTGCTTTCCCCCTTGATGTGGTCTGACCTGGAGTTTGGCAGTGGGCATTTGTTTTGCCGTCAACTTTCAACAAATAGGGAAAATATGTGTGTAACAAAACATTTTTACCAGAGAGCTCTAAGAATTTGGGACTGTTGGAATATTGTTTTGCTGATTATCTTCATTTAAAAAAGACGCTGCGCCAATTTGTGGTCTCTACAAATTCGGTAAGTGTTTTACAAAAGATATGAGGGTTGTGCAAAAAAACTGAGAGAGAATTATTTATGAAAAACTAAAATTCCTAACATATGCACTATAAATATTTAGGTGTTGGCCTGTAGTATCAATGTACAAAATTAGAAAATTTTTGATCGGAAAATGAGAATTTTTGCATTTCCTATTGGCGAATGTGGTCCATTCTTGGTTTGTGGGTTCCTGTTGGCCTGTACTATCAATGTACCAAATTAGAACATTTTTTGACCAGAAAATGGGAATTTTGGCGTGGCCTGTAGCGCCCCCTAGGGGCGAATGTTGGCCATTCTTGGTTTGTGGGTTCCTGATGGCCTGTAGTATCAATGTACCAAATTAGCATTCATTTTATGCATTGTAAAAATAAGTGAATGTTAAAGGGATATTTGATCATTTCCTCACCCTCATGCAGTCCCAGATGTTAATAATTAAATATATTGATACCTGATTTATTTATCAACTGTTTGTTCACTTGAGATATAGCAGACACCCCAATATATCATGTATTTTGGTGTATGAAATTGTCCGTTCAAACGCAAGAAGGGAAAGCGAACTCTCATCGGCGTGCGAACGTTAGTTGCGACGCGGCTCGCTCGCTGTGTCACACAAACAGCTCGCAAACATTTATTTGAGTTGTTTTGCCTTTGTTGAGTTGAATAGTGTAAAATCGCTTGAATGTTCAAACTGGAAAGCATTAAAACTTGACATACCTTCGTCCAGACGCAAAATGTCTTCTGGCTTCTAAGTCTGGAGCTCCACCCACTAGGAGACCGAAATGCTGCATTAGAGAGATTAAACAGGAGAGCTGCATGTGGTAGACAGAGTTACTCCAGTAGAGGGAGCCTCTTTGCTCAGCCAATGTAAGTGAATGGGATTTTACATGTAGACCATATATATCCAGTAGAGGGGGCACTTTTGCTCAGCCATTGTAAATCAATGGGATTTTTTACATTTTTGATCATCATTTGTGTGTGCATTTACATAAACACCCCAATTTCAGCCATTTTGTATTGTATTCATTTTTGCTAAGTAACGTTTGGAAAGACATCCATTCTACACATGTTTACGAAATTCCAAGTCAATTGGAGCTAAGGTTCAGGAGAAGAAGAGTTTTGTAGGTTTTCCAAAATTTTCACTATATAGGAAAATCCATAATGGCAGAAGTATGGGTCCTTGGGGCTTTTTTGTTCCCCAAGAGAAATGAGGCATGTACACCAAGTTTCAGAAGATTTGGACAAATGGCGTGGAAATGGTATCACTTTGAAAATATTTTTTGGGCATGGCCTGTAGCGCCACCTATGTGCGAATGTTGACCATTCTTGGTTTGGGGGTACCCGTTGGCATGGAGTATCAATGTGCCACTTTAGAAAACTTTTGACCAGTGACTTTTTGAGCTATTTGGGCTCAAGGAGAATAATAATAATAATAATAATAAATATAGCTGCAAGCAGCAATGCGGATTCTTCCTCAAAATGGCAAATCATTTAAAATTGATCAGTAGATGGTTGGGGATAAACCCTCCAAATTAAGGAATTCAAAAAGACATGTCTTTGTCTGAAT
>NC_068291.1:10449827-10475171 GCF_025860055.1 Xyrauchen texanus
GTCGTGTCGCTTTAAAGCAGGGGTGGGGAACCCTGCTCCTGGAGGGCCACTGTGGACTCTGCTCGCTTTTTGGGGGTTTTCCACTGTGGATGTTTTTTTTAGTACCACCTCGGTCGAGGTTCCAAGCGAGCCGAGACTAAATGTTATGTCAAAACACTGCAGATCACTGATTGGTCAGAGAATCGTCACTACCGCTGTCACTGGGTTTGCGACACTGGACATCAACCCGCTAGTTTTAAAATTAGCAACAGCGATATCAATATCATTTGTTCATCTGACTTTTGAATTGAAAAAAAGAAATGGCTGTGCACAAAACCATGCCGGGGTCAGTACACGAGGTGCATACTTTCCTCTTGTTTCGACAAATGAAACGTAAAAGTCTTTCAGGAAGTGTCTCAGCTTTTGGCTGCACACTGCTACCATTGGACCTACCAACAGTGTAGGGAAAATATACATTTTTTAAAAAGTGACTACAGAACCATCAAGGACCACAACAGTCGAAGTGGTTCAAACAGAATAAACTCATGTTTTTTGTCGTGTCCAGCATTTGTAACTGCTCCATCCTTGGGGCTGAAATGATTAGTCAACGCTATCGACAACAGCGACAATAAAACAATTGTCAACAAAAATTTTCGTTGTCGAACAGTCATTTGATCTCATTTAACGTCACATGAAACTATAATGATATAACTGCAGTTCACGCCTGACTGAGGAGAGGAAGAATTACACAGATCACAGTCCAGATGCACTCTAACCCTTCCAAAAAGCTTCAGGTGATGTAGATCGCAAAGTACAGTGAATCCAGAAAGTATTCACAGCGCTTCATTTTTTCCACATTTTGTTATGTTACAAGCCTTATTCCAAAATGGATTCAATTCATTATTTTCCTCAAAATTGTACAAACAATACCCCATAATGACAACGTGAAATAAGTTTGATTGAAATCTTGGCAAATTTATTTAAAAAAAAAAAAAAACACATTCATAAGTATTCACACCTTTGCCATGACACTCAAAATTGAGTTCAGGTGCATCCTGTTTCCACTGATCATCATTCAGATGTTTCTACAACTTGATTGGAGCTCACCTATGGTACATTCAGTTGATTGGACATGATATGGAAAGGCACACACGTCTATATAAGGTTCTGCAGTTAACAGTGCATGTCAGAGCACAAACCAAGCCATGAAGTCCAAGAAATTGTCTGTAGACCTCCGAGACGGGATTGTATCGAGGCACAGATCTGGGGGAAGGGTACAAAAAATGTCTGCAGCATTGAAGGTCCCAATGAGCACAGTGGCCTCCATCATCCGTAAATGAAATTCGTTTGGAACCACCAGGACTCTTCCTAGAGCTGGCCACCTGGCCAAACTGAGCGACTGGGGGAGAAGGGCCTTAGTCAGGGAGGTGATGAGATGGTCACTCTGACTGAGCTCCAGTGTTTCTCTGTTTACACCTCAAATACGTTTACACCTCATATACATTTTTGACAACCCGTGTCTGTTTTTTGTTATCCGATCACAAAATGTTTTAGACCCAGATTACACCTGTATTTAGCACTGACCACATGTGATCAGATCACACGAAATCCATCTGAATACTTGGTGTAAACAGGGTCTTTGAACAGAATATCAGTTGTATTATTTCAATACTAACAAGCTTCTTTTTGTGAAATATTTTGATAAAAAATGTGCTTGTGCTATTTTAAGTAAGTATCCAAATAATTTGTGGGGACACTGTATATCTAAACACTAACAAAGTGCATCATAGTTTTTCAAGCTTAAAGTTTGGGTTGAGTTATCCTTGCTTAAATCCAAATCTGATTGGATATATTTATGTGTAGAAATGCTTTGACTTGTGATTTTCAAAGCTGTGCTCTTCTGTTTTGGTATAGGTGGGCACCATCATGGCCACGGGCAGGTGGAAACAGAAGTTTCTGAGCCAAAGGTTGTAGAAGGAGTGGTGGGGCCCAGCGGTGAACATGGCCATGGTCACGATCAGCTCCATGCATATATTGGAGTCTCTCTGGTTCTGGGCTTTGTCTTCATGCTGCTGGTGGATCAAATCGGCAGTTCTCACATGCACAACAGTGATGGTCAGTGTGCTTGTCTTGTAGTACTGACATTTTAAACAGTGCATCTCTAAAGCCTTGTATATACTTTCATATAAGTAACTTATACTTTGTATTCAGTGTACAAAAGGTAGTGGATAAATAGGCTTGTCTTTCTAATCAAGAACCAAGAAGCTGCAACAGATTATTTCACAGTGAGAATATTGTTCTTTTAACATTATTAGCAGTAGTTTTACCCTGGCCCAAAAGGATAGGCACATCTGTCCTGCCCCATTCCTCGATTTTGTCCAGTGTGATTGAAGTATTGCCCTCAAACTGCGCAGAAAGTTACAAGAATTGGCATGCATATGTCCGCACTAAATGTAGCCTTGTAAAGACTTGGTGACATCCGTGATGACATCACGTTCTATGCTCGAACCCATACGAACAAGCAGATTCGTCATGTTTAAACTAGGCTTAAGTGTTGCGTGACAAACAGGAATGGACTGTGTTTAGTTGCTGAATCTGTTCTCTCTACATTTTTAGATCCAGAGGCAGCGAGAGCTGCTAGCTCCAAGTTCACCACAACACTTGGATTGGTTGTCCATGCTGCAGGTAAAAAAAAAAAAAGAAGAAAACTAGGGCATGTTGGAGGACAGGAACAACTATCTTTGCATGAAACATTTTGAGTTAGCATTAAGAGCCTCAATGTTGTTATGTTCTATAAGCCATTGTATGTTTAATTTTTCGGAGAAATGTCTGATTCCTTCCCTGTCTCTAGCTGATGGAGTTGCTCTTGGAGCTGCTGCATCAACCTCTCAGACAAGTGTCCAGCTCATTGTGTTTGTGGCCATCATGTTGCATAAGGTAGTCATCCTAAATCAAGATTAGCCCAACCATCCTTTTACTGTTGAAGCCCTAGACAATTCCCAATACTGTCCTAAAATGTTTATTAGTTAAACAGGAAGTTTTTGCTTCACTGTTTTTTTAAGTGTCTGATTTTCTGACAGTTTGAGGTTTTCAAATACACCGATGAGCCAAAATATTATGACCACCTGCCTAATATGCTGTTGGTCCTCCACGTGCCACCAAAACAGCGCCGACTCACCGAGGCATGGACTCTACGAGACCCCTGAAGTTGTCTAGTGGTATCTGGCACTAAGACATTAGCAGCAGATCCTTCAAGTTCTGTAAGTTGCGAGGTGGATCCACCGTGGATCAGACTTTTTGGTCAAGCACATCCCACAGATGCTCAATCGTATTGAGATCTGGGGAATTTGGAGGCCAGGGCAACACCTTGAACTCTTCATGTTTCCTCAAAAACATTGCTGAGCAATGTGTGCAGTGTGGCAGGGGGCATTATCCTGCTGAAATAGGCTACTGTCATCAAGGAATGTCATTGCCATAAAGGGGTGTACCTGGTCTGAAACTATGTTTAGGTAGGTCTCACGTGTTAAATTGACGTCCACATGACTCCGTGTTTCCCAGCAGAACATTTCCCAGAGCATCACACTCTCTAGAGTCCCACAGTGCATCCTGGTGCCATAATTTCCCCAGGTAAACAGCACATGTAAACAACAGTCCACGTGATTTAAAAGAAAATCGGACCAGGTGACTTTCTTCCACTGCTCCAAGGTCCAGTTCCTCATCATGTGCACTCTGACTGGTCTACGACTATGGAGCCCCATACGCAGTAGGGTGCGATGCACTGTGTGTTGTTACGCATTCCTCCCATAACCGTCTTAGAAGTCCCTCTGTCTGTTCAGCCCAGACGGGATAGCATGTGTTGCCATCATGCATCGAGGAGCATTGGGCGCCCAACTCCTTGTCGCCGGTTTGTGGTTTATTCCTCCTCGGACCTGTCGGTAGGTACTCACCACTGCTGACTGGGAGCACCCCACAAGCCTTGCCGTTTTACAGATGCTCTGACCCAGTCATCTGGCCATAACAATTTGGCCCTTGTCAAAGTCACTCAGGTCTTTACTCCTGCTCATTTTTCATGCATTCAACACATTGACTATGAGAACTGATTGTTTGCTTACCTTCTATTCTACCCAGATCTTGACATGTGGCCTAGTTAGAGCATGATCAACGTTATTCACGTCACCTGTGATTTGTCATAATGTTTTGGCTCATCAATGTAAGTTTTCAAAAGTTGGAAGTTATACATTTCCCATCTAAAATGTATTTTATTTCCTTCATAGTACATTTATTACCTTTTACTTTTGGATTCCAATTGGTCCTTAATCAATACAGGAATACCCTTTGCCTTGTTTATTTTAATTTATTTGTGCTTTGTATAAGTTTATTTAAGTGTTTCTTACCATTTCCAATAATTTACAGAGAATTACTTTAGTGTTTTGTCTGGTTTGCTATGTTAACGTTTCTTGTATTTCAGGCTCCTGCTGCATTTGGACTCGTGTCTTTTCTCATGCATGCAGGTTTAGAAAGAAACCGCATCCGGAAACATCTGTTAGTCTTTGCCCTGGCAGCTCCTGTTTTGGCCATGCTCACCTATGTAGGACTCAGTCAGGTATGTTCAAGAATAAAATAGATTTTATATATAATAAAATATAATTTTTTGCAACTATAATTTAAAACCTAGTCACCATTGGCGACAGTCGGGTTGTGTTTATTCATATGCAGTTTCATCAGATATGATCTTGCAAGTTATTGAATACATTTATAGAGCGCGCACCAGTATGTCTCAAGGCGTTTTTCTCCCGTTCTGTTGTGGTGACGAGCTCTCTGCACCACATGCAACAACAAAGCCATCGCTAGAGAGTTGCACCAAATTATTCTTTTAAACCGGAACTTTTTCATGAATCACCCGAAAAGAACTGAGTGTTTGAACTCAGGAGCTTAGGTTAGCAGTTTGAATCAAATTCACTTTCTCAGCAAATCAGCCATCAGTGGGCTCACAACTGGGAGTGCAGACATCTTAAAATAAGAGTCCCATGTGTATTTCTGGCTTCTTTACAATTAAAAGTCCTGCATTGTGTACCACTTTTTTTTTTTTTTCTCCTGGTAATTATTGATTGGGATTGAATTAGCACAATAAACTGCATCTGGGATTTCATTCAATTTGCACTCTTGTAGTCTCTGAGTCTGGGCCATGAGGTAACAGTAAAAGACTAAGGCACTGTTGTAAAGTGAGTGAGTGAGTGAGTGAGAGAGAGAGAGAGAGAGAGAGACTGTGACTGACTACCACCCCTGGAGTCATCGGGTTCGAATCCAGGGTCTCCTAAGCAACCAAATTGGCCCGGTTGCTAGGGAGGGTAGAGTCACATGGGGTAACCTCCTCGTGGTCACTATAATGTGGTTCTTGGTGGGGCACGTGGTGAGTTGTGCGTGGGTGCCGTTGGGAATAGCGTGAAGCCTCCACATGTCTCCGCGGTAACACGCTCAACAAGCCACATAATAAGTGTGGATTGACGGTCTCAGACGCGGAGGCAACTGAGATTCGTCCTCCACCACATTGAGGTGAGTCACTACGCCACCACGAGGACTTGGAGCGCATTGGGAATTGGGCATTTTAAATTGGGGAGAAAACAAAAGATAACAAACTACTACACTCACCTTAAGGATTATTAGGAACACCATACTAATACTGTGTTTGACCCCCTTTCGCCTTCAGAACTGCCTTAATTCTACGTGGCATAGATTCAACAAGGTGCTGAAAGCATTCTTTAGAAAAGTTGGCCCATATTGATAGGATAGCATCTTGCAGTTGATGGAGATTTGTGGGATGCACATCCAGGGCACGAAGCTCCCGTTCCACCACATCCCAAAGATGCTCTATTGGGTTGAGATCTGGTGACTGTGGGGGCCATTTTAGTACAGTGAACTCATTGTCATGTTCAAGAAACCAGTTTGAAATGATTTGAGCTTTGTGACATGGTGCATTATCCTGCTGGAAGTAGCCATCAGAGGATGGGTACATGGTGGCCATAAAGGGATGGACATGGTCAGAAACAATGCTCAGGTAGGCTGTGGCATTTAAACGATGCCCAATTGGCACTAAGGGGCCTAAAGTGTGCCAAGAAAACATCCCCCACACCATTACACCACCACCACCAGCCTGCACAGTGGTAACAAGGCATGATGGATCCATGTTCTCATTCTGTTTACGCCAAATTCTGACTCTACCATCTGAATGTCTCAACAGAAATCGAGACTCAACAGACCAGGCAACATTTTTCCAGTCTTCAACTGTCCAATTTTGGTGAGCTCTTGCAAATTGTAGCCTCTTTTTTCCTATTTGTAGTGGAGATGAGTGGTACCCGGTGGGGTCTTCTGCTGTTGTAGCCCATCCACCTCAAGGTTGTGCGTTTTGTGGCTTCACAAATGCTTTGTTGCATAACTCGGTTGTAACGAGTGGTTATTTCAGGCAAAGTTGCTCTTCTATCAGCTTGAATCAGTCGGCCCATTCTCCTCTGACCTCTAGCATCAACAAGGCATTTTCGCCCACAGGACTGCCGCATACTGGATGTTTTTCCCTTTTCACACCATTCTTTGTAAACCCTAGAAATGGTTGTGCGTGAAAATCCCAGTAACTGAGCAGATTGTGAAATACTCAGACCGGCCCGTCTGGCACCAACAACCATTCCACGCTCAAAATTGCTTAAATCACCTTTCTTTCCCATTCTGACATTCAGTTTGGAGTTCAGGAGATTGTTTTGACCAGGACCATACCCCTAAATGCATTGAAGCAACTGCCATGTGATTGGTTGATTAGATAATTGTATTAATGAGAAACTGAACAGGTGTTCCTAATAATCCTTTAGGTGAGTGTATATACATATTATACTTTATGTAATTATCTGTAATGTAGATTGTGAAGAGCAGTATTAAATAAAAACTAATATTTTATATTTGTATACATTTTGACATGGGTGCGAACATTTGAGACAAAAGGGAAAGCAATCTTATCTTCTCAACTATATACTGTATTTATTAAACCTTAGATTAATGGGTTATCAACTATTCCTTTTCTTCTGCTTTCTATTGTGTTTCTGAACAGCAATCTAAATCGAGCAATTCTGTGATTTGGCAACTAAAAGCAGCCATTTGGCTCCTTAATGTTTCAGTTTAGGAGCCAATGGCTCCTTGGTCATTTTTTTAGTCTGGAGCCCTTGTACAGATAGGTTTAAGAATAAGGTTAGTGTTAGGCCTGGTGTTAGGGGTTGGATTAGAGTTAGAAGTAAAGTTAACAGTGTAACTACAAATGTAATTAAATTCAGGTACTTTAAATGTTCAATTCAACAACATGCATGTACATAATAAGTACATTGTATAAGTACATAGTAGTGAAAAACACCTAATATACAGTGGGGCCAAAACTTGTTAATGAAAAGCTTTTGTGTGATGAATGTACCCTGATATGTATCAGTATGTAACACCCTTGTTATATCAGCAAATGAAACAAAAATTAATTTAAAGTACACTTTTTAAAGATCAAATCAAACACTACAACTTAATATGTAAAAAAAAAAAGGTAAAAGCCTCTCAAAGCGATACTTTATGACCCCTAACCCAATGTATTACAGTTCACCCAAAATTATTATTTTGTAATCACATGTGATACAAATTAAACATGTAGCTTTGAAACATGCTAAATTTTTTTTTGTCTAGAAAACAAAAACCTACATATTTGCATGTTTGTCAATTTTTGGTATTTTTACGAGCTAAGTAAAACCAATGTTTTTTCCCCCCAGTTTAATATCTTCTAATTACCCACAAAAAGAATTGTTAAAGAAGACCTCAATGTAGCTTCTTACAGCAATAACTTTAGACATATCACCAGGGTTACGTAACAAGCATGGAGGCCCCTGTCATGTTTTCCAGATTTGCCTGTAGGCGTCCTATCGCCATGGGAACAGCTGAGGCAGCAGCAGGGAAATTACTCACCTCTGGCTCTCCAACTGTTAACACAGAAAATTGTGTTACTTTAGACAGCATAGACATTATTAGATACTGAGATTTTACTAGTGGGACACAAGTGAGTTTCTCTGTAACAGTCTGGAATATTTAATGTCATCCAAAAAAAATTGTTTCAAACTTTGACCGTGCCCTAGATTCTGAAATTACCCATTGTGTTCTGATTGGCTTCCTATTAGTCGTATACTTTAGGCATGCTGTTGAGTCACCTAAATAATTGGCATTAATTGATGCTCCATTCTACTAAAAATAAAAAGCCCCATCAAATTAAAAAAATAACTACTTGCTTGACCAACACAAAATGGGTTTCGTTTGAAATATTATAAGCTGGATTTTACAATGCAATATAACCTACAGAAGTCCGTTTTGTCCATGGTTTATCACTTTTATTTCTGTCTTGTTTTCTCGGGATCACAATTTAATTTTCTGATCTTAACTCAAGTAGTGATCTCGAGAAAACAACTTTGGTTAAGTGTAAATCACTGTGGAATCATTCCAGAGACATCATTCAGTGTGGCAATGTCATAGGAGCAGTGTTGTTATAGTTTTGGATTTTTTAGTTAGTTTTTGTTTCTATTTTTAATCAATCTGTCATTCCAAATGAGTTTTAGTTTAGTTTTTGTTATTTCAGGTTCAGTTTAGTTTGTTTTTATTTTTGTATTTTTCATGGCTCCCAAAGCAGAAGCATTTACTCGTATCATATAAAAATGTGTAACATCATTACTCAGGCTAGTCGTGCTGTTTCCTCCATCTATTTCTATTATCAAGTTTAATTTGGATTGTAAATGTTGCCAATTTTATAACATAAGGTGTATATGGGTAAAGTGACAAAGGACATTTAAACTTAATCTCTATTGTATCCATATACATTTCCTTAGATATTATAAATAATTTCTTAACTAATCTTTGGGAACTAAACAATTAAAGAGATGAAAATTCTCTTATAATTTACTCACTTTTATGCCATCCCAGATGTGTCTGACTTACTTTCTCCTGCAGAACACAAAGGAAGATTTCTTGAAGAATATCTCAACTCTGTAGTTCCATACAATGCAAGTCATCATGATACAAAACCTTGAAGCTCCAAAAAGCACATGATTCCTTTTTTACTGCAAGTCTCGTTGGCGAGCTTTCACGTAGACTACTATTGCAAGATTTATAGTGTAAAAGGAGTTACGTTTTAGTCTGTTCTCACTCAAAACTGATCAGATTTCTTCAGAAGACATGAATTAAACCACTTAAGGATTACTTTATGTTGCCTTTATGTGCTTTTTAGAGCTTCAAAGCTTTGGACCCAGTTGACTCATGTTGTATGGACCTACAGTGCTGAGATATTTCTATATCTTCACTTGTGTTCAGCAGAAGAAAGTAAGTTATACACATATGGGATGGCATGAAGGTGAGTAAATAATAAGAGAATTGTCATTTTTGGGCAAAATTCTCTCTCTCTCTCTCTCTCTCTCTCTCTCTCTCTCCATCTTACCTACCTACTACAGTGCATCAGGAAAGTATTCACAGCTTCACTTTTTCCACATTTTGTTATGTTACAGCCTTATTCCAAAATGTATTCAATTCATTATTTTCTTCAAAATTCAACAAACAATACCCCATAATGACAACTTGAAAGAAGTTTGATTGAAATCTTTCAATCAAATTTATTACAAATAAAAAACAGTTACATGTACATAAGTATTCACAGCCTTTGCCATGACACTCAAAATTGAGCTCAGGTGCATCCTATTTCCACTGATCATCCTTAAGATGTTTCTACAACTTGATTGGAGTCCACCTATGGTGAATTCATTTGATTGGACATGATTTGGAAAGGCACACACCTGTATATATAAGGTCCCACAGTTAACAGTGCATGTCAGAGCACAAACCAAGGCATGAAGTCCAAGGAATTGTCTGTAGACCTCCGAGACAGGATTGTATCGAGGCACAAGATCTGGGGAAGGGTACAGAAACATTTCTGCAGCATTGAAGGTCCCAATGAGGACAGTGGCCTCCATCATCTGTAAATGGAAGTAGTTTGGAATCACCGGGACTCTTCCTAAAGCTGACCGCCCGGCCAAACTGAGCGATCGGGGGAGAAGGGCCTTAGTCAGGGAGGTGACTAAGAACCCAATGGTCACTGATAGAGCTCCAGCATTTCTCTGTGGAGAGAGGAGAAACGTCCAGAAGAACAACCATCTCTGCAGCACTCCACCAATCAGACCTGTATGGTAGAGTGGCCAGACGGAAGCCACTCCTCAGTAAAAGGCACATGACAGCCCGGAGTTTGCCAAAAGGCACCTGAAGGACTCTCCGACCATGAGAAACAAAATTCTCTGGTCTGATGAAACAAAGATTGATCTCTTTGGCCTGAATGGCAATCGTCATGTCTGGAGGAAACCATCACCTGGCCAATAACATCCCTACAGTAAAGCATGGTGGTGGCAGCATCATGCTTTGGGGATGTTTTTCAGATGCAGGAATTGGGAGACTAGTCAGGATCGAGGGAAAGATGAATGCAGCAATGTACAGAGACATCTTTGATGAAAACCTGCTCCAGAGCGCTCTGGACCTTAGACTGGGTGAAGGTTCATCTTCCAACAGGACAACGACCCTAAGAGACCCCAACTCTGTGAATGTCCTTGAGTGGCCCTGCCAGAGCCCAGACTTGAACCCGATTGGAAAATCTCTGGAGAGATCTGAAAATGGCTGTGCACCGACGCTCCCCATCCAACTTGATGGAGCTTGAGAGGTCCTGCAAAGAAGAATGGGAGAAACTGCCCAAAAATAGATGTGCCAAGCTTGTAGCATCATACATAAAAATACTTGAGGCTGTAATTCGTGCCAAAGGTGCTTCAACAAAGTATTGAGCAAAGGCTGTGAATACTTATGTACATGTGATTTTATTTTGTTTTTTTATTTTTAATAAAGTTGCAAAGATTTCAAACAAACTTTCAAACTTTTTTCACATTGTCATTATGGGATATTGTTTGTAGAATTTTGAGGAAAATAATGAATTGAATCCATTTTGGAATAAGGCTGTAACATAACAAAATGTGGAAAAAGTAAAGCGCTGTGAATACTTACCTAATGCACTGTGTATATATATAGGTACAGTAAGGTCCATAAATATTGGGACATCGACACAATTCTAATCTTTTTGGCTCTATACACCACCACAATGGATTTGAAATGAAACGAACAAGATGTGCTTTAACTGCAGACGTTCAGCTTAATTTGAGGGTATTTACATCCAAATCAGGTGAACGGTGTTGGAATTACAACAGTTTGTATATGTGCCTCCCACTTTTTAAGGGACCAAAAGTAATGGGACAATTGGCTGCTCAGCTGTTCCATGGCCAGGTGTGTGTGTTATTCCCTCATTGTCCCATTTACAAGGAGCAGATAAAAGGTCCAGAGTTCATTTCAAGTGTGCTATTTGCATTTGGAATCTGTTGCTGTCAACTCTCAATATGAGATCCAAAGAGCTGTCACTATCAGTGAAGCAAACCATCATTAGGCTGAAAAATCAAAACAAACCCATTAGAGAGAGATAGCAAAAACATTAGGTGTGGCCAAATCAACTGTTTGTAACATTCTTAAAAAGAAAGAACGCACCGGTGAGCTCAGCAACACCAAAAGACCCGGAAGACCACGGAAAGCAACTGTGGTGGATGACCGAAGAATTCTTTCCCTGGTGAAGAAAACACCCTTCACAACAGTTGGCCAGATCAAGAACACTCTCCAGGAGGTAGGTGTATGTGTGTCAAAGTCAACAATCAAGAGAAGTCTTCACCAGAGTGAATACAGAGGGTTCACCACAAGATGTAAACCATTGGTGAGCCTCAAAAACAGGAAGGCCAGATTAGAGTTTGCCAAACAACATCTAAAAAAGCCTTCACAGTTCTGGAACAACATCCTATGGACAGATGAGACAAAGATCAACTTGTACCAGAGTGATGGGAAGAGAAGAGTACGGAGAAGGAACTGCTCATGATCCAAAGCATACCACCTCATTAGTGAAACATGGTGGTGGTAGTGTCATGGCGTGGGCATGTATGGCTGCCAATTGATGATGTGACTGCTGACAAAAGCAGCAGGATGAATTCTGAAGTGTTTCAGGCAATATTATCTGCTCCTATTCAGCCAAATGCTTCAGAACTCATTGGACGGTGCTTCACAGTACAGATGGACAATGACCCGAAGCATACTGCGAAAGCAACCAAAGAGTTTTTTAAGGGAAAGAAGTGGAATGTTATGCAATGGCCATGTCAATCACCTGACCTGAATCAGATTGAGCATGCATTTCACTTGCTGAAGACAAAACTGAAGGGAAAATGCCCCAAGAACAAGCAGGAACTGAAGACAGTTGCAGTAGAGGCCTGGCAGAGCATCACCAGGGATGAAACCCAGCGTCTGGTGATGTCTATGCATTCCAGACTTCAGGCTGTAATTGACTGCAAAGGATTTGCAACCAAGTATTAAAAAGTGAAAGTTTGATATATGATTGTTAATCTGTCCCATTACTTTTGGTCCCTTAAAAGTGGGAGGCACATATACAAACTGTTGTAATTCCTACACCGTTCACCTGATTTGGATGTAAATACCCTCAAATTAAAGCTGAAAGTCTGCAGTTAAAGCACATCTTGTTCGTTTAATTTCAAATACATTGTGGTGGTGTATAGAGCCAAAAAGATTAGAATGGTGTCGATGTCCCAATATTTATGGACCTGACTGTAGATAGATATCTTTCTCTCTCTCTCAATTTAATAAAAAAACAAATTCAATTTAAAAGTACTTTATTGGCATGATTGTGTTTACATACAATATTGCCAAAGCATTAATACACAAAACAGTTAATGACAAGACTAATAATAATAATAAAATAGTAACAAATAACAATAAAGATAGAATTAAAATAAGGTGCCAGGTAATGAATCAAATAAAATAAAAACTATAATAATATACACTTCTGCACTGTGTGTGTGTGTGTGTGTGTGTGTGTGTGTGTATATATATATATATATATATATATATATATATATATATATATATATATATATGTATATATATATATATATATATATGTGTATATATGTATATATATATATATATATATATGTGTATATATATATATATATATATATATATATATATGTGTATATATGTATATATATATATATATATATATGTGTATATATATATATATATATATATATATATATATATATGTATATATATATATATATATATATGTGTATATATATATATATATATATATATATATATATATATATATATGTGTATATATATATATATATATATATGTGTATATATATATATATATATATGTGTATATATATATATATATATATGTGTATATATATATATATATATATGTGTATATATATATATATATATATATAGATAAATATATATATATATATATATATATATATATATATATATATATATATTTCTCTCTCCCATTTTTTATCTGTTTTGAGGTTTTAAATGGATGATTTTTACATTGGTCTGTGTGGCAGAGCTCATTTAATGACCACCGGTGGGAAAAGCTATGGTATAGAAAATGACAGAAGTTTGAGTTGTCATGTTTGTACATGTTACAAAATATAAAAAAATAATTCTAAATACTTTGTAGTTATTTCTAGAGATTAATTGTTCCTATGGGATTTGGTCAAAAGAGGGTCTAAAAATGTTTTTGGGGAAAAACATCCTAAGCTTTCTTCAAAGGTATAATGTCAAGTTATGTGTGTCTTGATCATAATTAAAAGTGCCAATAAATGTACAATTTCCAAAAGTGTCCTTTGCCTAAAACTATCATGTATCTGAGATCATTTTTATTTTAGTTAGTTTTACAGTTAAGAAAAGGTATTTTAGTTTAGTTTTTCAAATAATTTCAGTTTTTGTTTTAGTTAATGAAAATTATTTTAGTTAGATTTATTTTAGTTTTCGTTAACTATAATAACACTGCAATGGAGCATGACCTCATTGCATATCTTGTTAATCAAAGCCTGACGACAGTTGAAAAAGTTTTGTGCTATTAAAGCATTGTATACATTGAAGTACTGTATCACAGCTTCAATCATTGTGGAGAATGTGATGGCCAAAGCCTCTTTCGTCTGAAAACCACATGACTGCTTCAGTATCTGGTTCAAAAGAAGCAAATCCCAGTACAAGTTTAAACCCAATATCGTATACATTTCACTCCAATTTTAATCAAATGTTACAGCCCATCCCACAAGCATATTTATTTTCTAATCTACACGTTAATAATCAGTTATTCATTTACTCTCAGACATTGTTTTTATTTTTTAACAGAACACAGTAAAATATATAAAGCCTTTGAGCCTTCACTTTGTTATAACATTTATAAGCACTTTAGTTAGCAAAAGACTGAAAATGTCATAAGTGCATTGATAATAAATTGTATTCCTTTAAAATGTTGTCAGCCACTGGCTGCCACAGCCAATATTTGTGCTTTATTTTTTGACCACCAGATAGCAGTAAATAGAACCTTGTACAGCAACTTTGATAAACAACCCCAATTTCAATACATTTGTAATGAAGGCCCCATTGCTTCAGAAAGCTTAATTTTCCCATCTTTACTCCATAGATACTGGATTATGATTGAGAGATACAGGTCAGCGGATTTGTGAATAACTAGATAAAACAGAGATATAATCCATCTCCTTGACCTAGAGAGGCCTCCTGTTGTGATAAACGGAAGATGAAGCTGCTGTGCCTGTGTTGTTATTAACTGCTCCAGGTACCAAAATGTGTTTTCTCGCAGGAATCACAAGAACAAAAGAGAAAGTTAAGTCCTGATGTTACGAACGGAGGCAGCGAAGGCAGACGAGGAGAGCGGGTCTAAATGCAAGCTTACTTTATTGGAACAGATAAATGAATAAACACAAAGAAAAACCCTCAATGGGGAAATAAACACAAGACTGAGAAAACGGGCAGGGAACACATACCAGGCTAACAACATTCAACGATAGACAGCGACTGAACAAACAGACTCCCCTAATCTTACCTACCTACACAGTGCATCAGGAAAGTATTCACAGCGCTTCACTTTTTCCACATTTTGTTATGTTACAGCCTTATTCCAAAATGTATTCAATTCATTATTTTCTTCAAAATTCAACAAACAATACCCCATAATGACAACTTGAAAGAAGTTTGATTGAAATCTTTCAATCAAATTTATTACAAATAAAAAACAGTTACATGTACATAAGTATTCACAGCCTTTGCCATGACACTCAAAATTGAGCTCAGGTGCATCCTATTTCCACTGATCATCCTTAAGATGTTTCTACAACTTGATTGGAGTCCACCTATGGTGAATTCATTTGATTGGACATGATTTGGAAAGGCACACACCTGTATATATAAGGTCCCACAGTTAACAGTGCATGTCAGAGCACAAACCAAGGCATGAAGTCCAAGGAATTGTCTGTAGACCTCCGAGACAGGATTGTATCGAGGCACAGATCTGGGGAAGGGTACAGAAACATTTCTGCAGCATTGAAGGTCCCAATGAGGACAGTGGCCTCCATCATCTGTAAATGGAAGTAGTTTGGAATCACCGGGATTCTTCCTAAAGCTGACCGCCCGGCCAAACTGAGCGATCGGGGAGAAGGGCCTTAGTCAGGAGGTGACTAAGAACCCAATGGTCACTGATAGAGCTCCAGCATTTCTCTGTGGAGAGAGGAGAAACGTCCAGAAGAACAACCATCTCTGCAGCACTCCACCAATCAGACCTGTATGGTAGAGTGGCCAGACGGAAGCCACTCCTCAGTAAAAGGCACATGACAGCCCAGAGTTTGCCAAAAGGCACCTGAAGGACTCTCCGACCATGAGAAACAAAATTCTCTGGTCTGATGAAACAAAGATTGATCTCTTTGGCCTGAATGGCAAGCATCATGTCTGGAGGAAACCATCACCTGGCCAATAACATCCCTACAGTAAAGCATGGTGGTGGCAGCATCATGCTTTGGGGATGTTTTTCAGATGCAGGAATTGGGAGACTAGTCAGGATCGATGGAAAGATGAATGCAGCAATGTACAGAGACATCTTTGATGAAAACCTGCTCCAGAGCGCTCTGGACCTTAGACTGGGTGAAGGTTCATCTTCCAACAGGACAACGACCCTAAGAGACCCCAACTCTGTGAATGTCCTTGAGTGGCCCAGCCAGAGCCCAGACTTGAACCCGATTGGAAAATCTCTGGAGAGATCTGAAAATGGCTGTGCACCGACGCTCCCCATCCAACTTGATGGAGCTTGAGAGGTCCTGCAAAGAAGAATGGGAGAAACTGACCAAAAATAGATGTGCCAAGCTTGTAGCATCATACATAAAAATACTTGAGGCTGTAATTCGTGCCAAAGGTGCTTCAACAAAGTATTGAGCAAAGGCTGTGAATACTTATGTACATGTGATTTTATTTCGTTTTTTTATTTTTAATAAAGTTGCAAAGATTTCAAACAAACTTTCAAACTTTTTTCACATTGTCATTATGGGATATTGTTTGTAGAATTTTGAGGAAAATAATGAATTGAATCCATTTTTGAATAAGGCTGTAACATAACAAAATGTGGAAAAAGTAAAGCGCTGTGAATACTTACCTAATGCACTGTGTATATATATATAGGTACAGTAAGGTCCATAAATATTGGGACATCGACACAATTCTAATCTTTTTGGCTCTATACACCACCACAATGGATTTGAAATGAAACGAACAAGATGTGCTTTAACTGCAGACTTTCAGCTTTAATTTGAGGGTATTTACATCCAAATCAGGTGAACGGTGTAGGAATTACAACAGTTTGTATATGTGCCTCCCACTTTTTAAGGGACCAAAAGTAATGGGACAATTGGCTGCTCAGCTGTTCCATGGCCAGGTGTGTGTTATTCCCTCATTATCCCATTTACAAGGAGCAGATAAAAGGTCCAGAGTTCATTTCAAGTGTGCTATTTGCATTTGGAATCTGTTGCTGTCAACTCTCAATATGAGATCCAAAGAGCTGTCACTATCAGTGAAGCAAACCATCATTAGGCTGAAAAATCAAAACAAACCCATTAGAGAGAGATAGCAAAAACATTAGGTGTGGCCAAATCAACTGTTTGTAACATTCTTAAAAAGAAAGAACGCACCGGTGAGCTCAGCAACACCAAAAGACCCAGAAGACCACGGAAAGCAACTGTGGTGGATGACCGAAGAATTCTTTCCCTGGTGAAGAAAACACCCTTCACAACAGTTGGCCAGATCAAGAACACTCTCCAGGAGGTAGGTGTATGTGTGTCAAAGTCAACAATCAAGAGAAGACTTCACCAGAGTGAATACAGAGGGTTCACCACAAGATGTAAACCATTGGTGAGCCTCAAAAACAGGAAGGCCAGATTAGAGTTTGCCAAACAACATCTAAAAAGCCTTCACAGTTCTGGAACAACATCCTATGGACAGATGAGACAAAGATCAACTTGTACCAGAGTGATGGGAAGAGAAGAGTACGGAGAAGGAACTGCTCATGATCCAAAGCATACCACCTCATCAGTGAAACATGGTGGTGGTAGTGTCATGGCGTGGGCATGTATGGCTGCCAATTGATGATGTGACTGCTGACAAAAGCAGCAGGATGAATTCTGAAGTGTTTCAGGCAATATTATCTGCTCCTATTCAGCCAAATGCTTCAGAACTCATTGGACGGTGCTTCACAGTACAGATGGACAATGACCCGAAGCATACTGCGAAAGCAACCAAAGAGTTTTTAAGGGAAAGAAGTGGAATGTTATGCAATGGCCAAGTCAATCACCTGACCTGAATCCGATTGAGCATGCATTTCACTTGCTGAAGACAAAACTGAAGGGAAAATGCCCCAAGAACAAGCAGGAACTGAAGACAGTTGCAGTAGAGGCCTGGCAGAGCATCACCAGGGATGAAACCCAGCGTCTGGTGATGTCTATGCATTCCAGACTTCAGGCTGTAATTGACTGCAAAGGATTTGCAACCAAGTATTAAAAAGTGAAAGTTTGATATATGATTGTTAATCTGTCCCATTACTTTTGGTCCCTTAAAAAGTGGGAGGCACATATACAAACTGTTGTAATTCCTACACCGTTCACCTGATTTGGATGTAAATACCCTCAAATTAAAGCTGAAAGTCTGCAGTTAAAGCACATCTTGTTCGTTTAATTTCAAATACATTGTGGTTGTGTATAGAGCCAAAAAGATTAGAATGGTGTCGATGTCCCAATATTTATGGACCTGACTGTAGATAGATATCTTTCTCTCCTCTCTCAATTTAATAAAAAAAACAAATTCAATTTAAAAGTACTTTATTGGCATGATTGTGTTTACATACAATATTGCCAAAGCATTAATACACAAAACAGTTAATGACAAGACTAATAATAATAATAAAATAGTAACAAATAACAATAAAGATAGAATTAAAATAAGGTGCCAGGTAATGAATCAAATAAAATAAAAACTATAATAATATACACTTCTGCACTGTGTGTGTGTGTGTGTGTGTGTGTGTGTGTGTGTGTGTGTGTGTGTGTGTGTGTATATATATATATATATATATATATATATTTTCTCTCTCCCGTTTTTTATCTGTTTTGAGGTTTTAAATGGATGATTTTTACATTGGTCTGTGTGGCAGAGCCCATTTAATGACCATCGGTGGGAAAAGCTATGGTATAGAAAATGACAGAAGTTTGAGTTGTCATGTTTGTACATGTTACAAAATATAAAAAAATAATTCTAAATACTTTGTAGTTATTTCTAGAGATTAATTGTTCCTATGTGATTTGGTCAAAAGAGGGTCTAAAAATGTTTTTGGGGAAAAACATCCTAAGCTTTCTTCAAAGGTATAATGTCAAGTTATGTGTGTCTTGATCATAATTAAAAGTGCCAATAAATGTACAATTTCCAAAAGTGTCCTTTGCCTAAAACTATCATGTATCTGAGATCATTTTTATTTTAGTTAGTTTTACAGTTAAGAAAAGGTATTTTAGTTTAGTTTTTCAAATAATTTCAGTTTTTGTTTTAGTTAATGAAAATTATTTTAGTTAGATTTATTTTAGTTTTCGATTAACTATAATAACACTGCAATGGAGCATGACCTCATTGCATATCTTGTTAATCAAAGCCTGACGACAGTTGAAAAAGTTTTGTGCTATTAAAGCATTGTATATACATTGAAGTACTGTATCACAGCTTCAATCATTGTGGAGAATGTGATGGCCAAAGCCTCTTTCGTCTGAAAACCACATGACTGCTTCAGTATCTGGTTCAAAAGAAGCAAATCCCAGTACAAGTTTAAACCCAATATCGTATACATTTCACTCCAATTTTAATCAAATGTTACAGCCCATCCCACAAGCATATTTATTTTCCAATCTACACGTTAATGATCAGTTATTCATTTACTCTCAGACATTGTTTTTATTTTTTAACAGAACACAGTAAAATATATAAAGCCTTTGAGCCTTCACTTTGTTATAACATTTATAAGCACTTTAGTTAGCAAAAGACGAAAATGTCATAAGTGCATTGATAATAAATTGTATTCCTTTAAAATGTTGTCAGCCACTGGCGGCCACAGCCAATATTTGTGCTTTATTTTTTGACCACCAGATAGCAGTAAGTAGAACCTTGTACAGCAACTTTGATAAACAACCCCAATTTCAATACATTTGTAATGAAGGCCCCATTGCTTCAGAAAGCTTAATTTTCCCATCTTTACTCCATAGATACTGGATTATGATTGAGAGATACAGGTCAGCGGATTTGTGAATAACTAGATAAAACAGAGATATAATCCATCTCCTTGACCTAGAGAGGCCTCCTGTTGTGATAAACGGAAGATGCAGCTGCTGTGCCTGTGTTGTTATTAACTGCTCCAGGTACCAAAATGTGTTTTCTCGCAGGAATCACAAGAACAAAAGAGAAAGTTAAGTCCTGATGTTACGAACGGAGGCAGCGAAGGCAGACGAGGAGAGCGGGTCTAAATGCAAGCTTACTTTATTGGAACAGATAAATGAATAAACACAAAGAAAAACCCTCAATGGGGAAATAAACACAAGACTGAGAAAACGGGCAGGGAACACATACCAGGCTAACAACATTCAACGATAGACAGCGACTGAACAAACAGACTCCCCCTAATCTTACCTACCTACACAGTGCATCAGGAAAGTATTCACAGCGCTTCACTTTTTCCACATTTTGTTATGTTACAGCCTTATTCCAAAATGTATTCAATTCATTATTTTCTTCAAAATTCAACAAACAATACCCCATAATGACAACTTGAAAGAAGTTTGATTGAAATCTTTCAATCAAATTTATTACAAATAAAAAACAGTTACATGTACATAAGTATTCACAGCCTTTGCCATGACACTCAAAATTGAGCTCAGGTGCATCCTATTTCCACTGATCATCCTTAAGATGTTTCTACAACTTGATTGGAGTCCACCTATGGTGAATTCATTTGATTGGACATGATTTGGAAAGGCACACACCTGTATATATAAGGTCCCACAGTTAACAGTGCATGTCAGAGCACAAACCAAGGCATGAAGTCCAAGGAATTGTCTGTAGACCTCCGAGACAGGATTGTATCGAGGCACAGATCTGGGGAAGGGTACAGAAACATTTCTGCAGCATTGAAGGTCCCAATGAGGACAGTGGCCTCCATCATCTGTAAATGGAAGTAGTTTGGAATCACCGGGATTCTTCCTAAAGCTGACCGCCCGGCCAAACTGAGCGATCGGGGGAGAAGGGCCTTAGTCAGGGAGGTGACTAAGAACCCAATGGTCACTGATAGAGCTCCAGCATTTCTCTGTGGAGAGAGGAGAAACGTCCAGAAGAACAACCATCTCTGCAGCACTCCACCAATCAGACCTGTATGGTAGAGTGGCCAGACGGAAGCCACTCCTCAGTAAAAGGCACATGACAGCCCAGAGTTTGCCAAAAGGCACCTGAAGGACTCTCCGACCATGAGAAACAAAATTCTCTGGTCTGATGAAACAAAGATTGATCTCTTTGGCCTGAATGGCAAGCATCATGTCTGGAGGAAACCATCACCTGGCCAATAACATCCCTACAGTAAAGCATGGTGGTGGCAGCATCATGCTTTGGGGATGTTTTTCAGATGCAGGAATTGGGAGACTAGTCAGGATCGATGGAAAGATGAATGCAGCAATGTACAGAGACATCTTTGATGAAAACCTGCTCCAGAGCTCTGGACCTTAGACTGGGTGAAGGTTCATCTTCCAACAGGACAACGACCCTAAGAGACCCCAACTCTGTGAATGTCCTTGAGTGGCCCAGCCAGAGCCCAGACTTGAACCCGATTGGAAAATCTCTGGAGAGATCTGAAAATGGCTGTGCACCGACGCTCCCCATCCAACCTGATGAAGCTTGAGAGGTCCTGCAAAGAAGAATGGGAGAAACTGCCCAAAAATAGATGTGCCAAGCTTGTAGCATCATACACAAAAAGACTTGAGGCTGTAATTCGTGCCAAAGGTGCTTCAACAAAGTATTGAGCAAAGGCTGTGAATACTTATGTACATGTGATTTTATTTCGTTTTTTTATTTTTAATAAAGTTGCAAAGATTTCAAACAAACTTTCAAACTTTTTTCACATTGTCATTATGGGATATTGTTTGTAGAATTTTGAGGAAAATAATGAATTGAATCCATTTTGGAATAAGGCTGTAACATAACAAAATGTGGAAAAAGTAAAAGCTGTGAATACTTACCTAATGCACTGTGTATATATATATAGGTACAGTAAGGTCCATAAATATTGGGACATCGACACAATTCTAATCTTTTTGGCTCTATACACCACCACAATGGATTTGAAATGAAACGAACAAGATGTGCTTTAACTGCAGACGTTCAGCTTTAATTTGAGGGTATTTACATCCAAATCAGGTGAACGGTGTTGGAATTACAACAGTTTGTATATGTGCCTCCCACTTTTTAAGGGACCAAAAGTAATGGGACAATTGGCTGCTCAGCTGTTCCATGGCCAGGTGTGTGTGTATTCCCTCATTGTCCCATTTACAAGGAGCAGATAAAAGGTCCAGAGTTCATTTCAAGTGTGCTATTTGCATTTGGAATCTGTTGCTGTCAACTCTCAATATGAGATCCAAAGAGCTGTCACTATCAGTGAAGCAAACCATCATTAGGCTGAAAAATCAAAACAAACCCATTAGAGAGAGATAGCAAAAACATTAGGTGTGGCCAAATCAACTGTTTGTAACATTCTTAAAAAGAAAGAACGCACCGGTGAGCTCAGCAACACCAAAAGACCCAGAAGACCACGGAAAGCAACTGTGGTGGATGACCGAAGAATTCTTTCCCTGGTGAAGAAAACACCCTTCACAACAGTTGGCCAGATCAAGAACACTCTCCAGGAGGTAGGTGTATGTGTGTCAAAGTCAACAATCAAGAGAAGACTTCACCAGAGTGAATACAGAGGGTTCACCACAAGATGTAAACCATTGGTGAGCCTCAAAAACAGGAAGGCCAGATTAGAGTTTGCCAAACAACATCTAAAAAAGCCTTCACAGTTCTGGAACAACATCCTATGGACAGATGAGACAAAGATCAACTTGTACCAGAGTGATGGGAAGAGAAGAGTATGGAGAAGGAAAGGAACTGCTCATGATACAAAGCATACCACCTCATCAGTGAAACATGGTGGTGGTAGTGTCATGGCGTGGGCATGTATGGCTGCCAATTGATGATGTGACTGCTGACAAAAGCAGCAGGATGAATTCTGAAGTGTTTCAGGCAATATTATCTGCTCCTATTCAGCCAAATGCTTCAGAACTCATTGGACGGTGCTTCACAGTACAGATGGACAATGACCCGAAGCATACTGCGAAAGCAACCAAAGAGTTTTTTAAGGGAAAGAAGTGGAATGTTATGCAATGGCCAAGTCAATCACCTGACCTGAATCAGATTGAGCATGCATTTCACATGCTGAAGACAAAACTGAAGGGAAAATGCCCCAAGAACAAGCAGGAACTGAAGACAGTTGCAGTAGAGGCCTGGCAGAGCATCACCAGGGATGAAACCCAGCGTCTGGTGATGTCTATGCATTCCAGACTTCAGGCTGTAATTGACTGCAAAGGATTTGCAACCAAGTATTAAAAAGTGAAAGTTTGATATATGATTGTTAATCTGTCCCATTACTTTTGGTCCCTTAAAAAGTGGGAGGCACATATACAAACTGTTGTAATTCCTACACCGTTCACCTGATTTGGATGTAAATACCCTCAAATTAAAGCTGAAAGTCTGCAGTTAAAGCACATCTTGTTCGTTTAATTTCAAATACATTGTGGTTGTGTATAGAGCCAAAAAGATTAGAATGGTGTCGATGTCCCAATATTTATGGACCTGACTGTAGATAGATATCTTTCTCTCCTCTCTCAATTTAATAAAAAAAACAAATTCAATTTAAAAGTACTTTATTGGCATGATTGTGTTTACATACAATATTGCCAAAGCATTAATACACAAAACAGTTAATGACAAGACTAATAATAATAATAAAATAGTAACAAATAACAATAAAGATAGAATTAAAATAAGGTGCCAGGTAATGAATCAAATAAAATAAAAACTATAATAATATACACTTCTGCACTGTGTGTGTGTGTGTGTGTGTGTGTGTGTGTGTGTGTGTGTGTATGTGTGTGTGTGATATATATATATATATATATATATATATATATTTCTCTCTCCGTTTTTTATCTGTTTTGAGGTTTTAAATGGATGATTTTTACATTGGTCTGTGTGGCAGAGCCCATTTAATGACCACCGGTGGGAAAAGCTATGGTATAGAAAATGACAGAAGTTTGAGTTGTCATGTTTGTACATGTTACAAAATATAAAAAAATAATTCTAAATACTTTGTAGTTATTTCTAGAGATTAATTGTTCCTATGTGATTTGGTCAAAAGAGGGTCTAAAAATGTTTTTGGGGAAAAACATCCTAAGCTTTCTTCAAAGGTATAATGTCAAGTTATGTGTGTCTTGATCATAATTAAAAGTGCCAATAAATGTACAATTTCCAAAAGTGTCCTTTGCCTAAAACTATCATGTATCTGAGATCATTTTTATTTTAGTTAGTTTTACAGTTAAGAAAAGGTATTTTAGTTTAGTTTTTCAAATAATTTCAGTTTTTGTTTTAGTTAATGAAAATTATTTTAGTTAGATTTATTTTAGTTTTCGTTAACTATAATAACACTGCAATGGAGCATGACCGCATTGCATATCTTGTTAATCAAAGCCTGACGACAGTTGAAAAAGTTTTGTGCTATTAAAGCATTGTATATACATTGAAGTACTGTATCACAGCTTCAATCATTGTGGAGAATGTGATGGCCAAAGCCTCTTTCGTCTGAAAACCACATGACTGCTTCAGTATCTGGTTCAAAAGAAGCAAATCCCAGTACAAGTTTAAACCCAATATCGTATACATTTCACTCCAATTTTAATCAAATGTTACAGCCCATCCCACAAGCATATTTATTTTCCAATCTACACGTTAATGATCAGTTATTCATTTACTCTCAGACATTGTTTTTATTTTTTAACAGAACACAGTAAAATATATAAAGCCTTTGAGCCTTCACTTTGTTATAACATTTATAAGCACTTTAGTTAGCAAAAGACGAAAATGTCATAAGTGCATTGATAATAAATTGTATTCCTTTAAAATGTTGTCAGCCACTGGCTGCCACAGCCAATATTTGTGCTTTATTTTTTGACCACCAGATAGCAGTAAATAGAACCTTGTACAGCAACTTTGATAAACAACCCCAATTTCAATACATTTGTAATGAAGGCCCCATTGCTTCAGAAAGCTTAATTTTCCCATCTTTACTCCATAGATACTGGATTATGATTGAGAGATACAGGTCAGCGGATTTGTGAATAACTAGATAAAACAGAGATATAATCCATCTCCTTGACCTAGAGAGGCCTCCTGTTGTGATAAACGGAAGATGAAGCTGCTGTGCCTGTGTTGTTATTAACTGCTCCAGGTACCAAAATGTGTTTTCTCGTAGGAATCACAAGAACAAAAGAGAAAGTTAAGTCCTGATGTTACTGAACGGAGGCAGCGAAGGCAGACGAGGAGAGCGGGTCTAAATGCAAGCTTACTTTATTGGAACAGATAAATGAATAAACACAAAGAAAAACCCTCAATGGGGAAATAAACACAAGACTGAGAAAACGGGCAGGGAACACATACCAGGCTAACAACATTCAACGATAGACAGCGACTGAACAAACA
>NC_068291.1:11116678-11129678 GCF_025860055.1 Xyrauchen texanus
AAAGTGTGAATTGAAGGGAGATGGAAGAAAAAACGGCACTCTAACCATCAACACTCTCAACCTGAATGACAGTGCAGCATATTTCTGTGCAGCATATTACACAGTGATCAGAATCAACTCTTTCTATCACAAAAACCTTTTTTAACATGCTTATAAGTCAAAGCAAATTACCTCTCAACACCTGGAACTGCAGGGTTTGATTCAGTGCCAATAATGAACACAAGAAGGCATTGCACATTTATTTTAATCCTATTTTGACTGAGTATTTGTCTGATTTTTGTTTTTAAACTGGTCATATTTATTAGCACAGATAAAAACACAGATTTAGTACTCCCCTATCTGTGCTACTAAATATGAGCAATTTAAAGCATTGTTTAAATTGTTTGTTAATTGTCACATGGGAAGTTGTCACAGAGTCTATATCTCAATAACTTTAAGGTTTTGACTCAAAAGTGCATTTACACAATTAAGTATTTTTTCCCTAACAGTGTGTTGGTTTCAAACACCTTGTTAAAAACACCATAACATTAGAATAATAATTGTGAATTATATTCTCCAAATTTAAGTTTTAAAATCATATTTTTGTTAAAGCTGTTGGGTAAAAAAGTGTATACAATTAAACAATACAGTTATACATTCAGACAGTGGTCAACAATATAATAAATGTAGATTTTAATTAAGGGTATTTTTCATAAATGTCAGGTCAGGTTAAATTCAAGCATTGATCATTAACAAACATGACGTCAAACAATGTTACAGTTTCATTTTCAAAATCTTCTGTTTGTCATATTCCTCTTTGACTTCAACTATGCAGCCTTATTTTAATTTAAATTTGAGCTAGTTTAACAGAATAAATGTGTAAATCTCCAAAAGCCTAAATGCATTGTATGAAATTGCAGTAATTACAAAACCTGCAGTTTGGAGGTGCTAGGGGTCCACCCTAGAATCTGTAGAAAACATTTTGTGGAGGTGGCGTTCCTATGCTCAGATGGAGAAAGAATCAACAAAGACTGAACATTTCTCACATAGAATATTTCTCCAGCTCAAATCAACATGTTCAGAGTTCTCTTTTTCACACTTATTTGGCTCACAGGTAAACAGCTACTATTATCATAAAACTAATAATGCTAGTAGGGCAATGAATTTATATTATGCTCTTTTCACTATTTTTTCACCTATGTTTGTTTTTCAGGTTCTGTCGACAGTGGCAGTGTTCAGCAAAGCCCCTCAAATCTAATTAAAACTGAGAGAGACACTGCAGAACTTGTTTGTAAACACAATATAGCCAGCTACACTATGATGCTCTGGTATAAACAAACACTGGGCCATGGATTGATGTTTATGGGATATATATGGAGTGATAAGTATTTCCCAGAGGATACATTTAAAGAAAAAATAAATTTCTCTGGAAATGGAGCTAATAATGGCTCCTTTATCATCAATGTCCTTGCAACTAATGACAGCGCAGTCTATTACTGTGCAGCTAGTTTGCACTGTGTGATATGCAGTTATGCCACAATACAAAAAGCTCTGTAAGTACTATTGCTGCAGAATTAACCACAGCAGGTCTTTTGCACCTGCAAAGTGGCTTTAGATGAGTTTCCTGTTGAGTTTAGATGCAAGCAGGGCTAGCAGTCATGGCCTATATGTTATTTTCTGAATACTGAAATACTTACAAACTGGTCAACAGGGATGTAAACAGGTTACACTCAATTGAGTTAATATAAAAAGTATTATGATGTTAGTAAAACATTATTGTCACTAAAGAGTCAAATTATGTGGATTCCAAATTTAATGTTATTGATTTCCTGCAGTCATGAGTACATCAAGCACAAATCTTTAGTTATATCTTTTCTGTTCTTGCTGTGTTTCAGTAAGGACGTTTATAGTTCTTGAGTTAATTAAGCTGCTCAAAACTTTCCAAAGACTACTGTTCACACAGATGCCTCTATAATTGTGGGGGTTCATTTTATCTCTGTTTTTAAATATTGGGCTTATGAGTCCTTGGCTGTTAATTGCACATAGAACAATTTTTTGGGAGTTGGTAAATAGATATTTTTTCAATTTTAGCCAGCTATAATTTTCTTCTTGTTTTACCATTTCAATAATATTTGTATATTTTGATTTGAACCAAATTATTATACCTCCTGAGTTTCTGCCATGTGTGACCCCAGGGAGATATCTTGAGGTGACTGCCATTTCTTCATAACCTGGGGGACAACAAGTGGGTAGATTTAATTTGTCCTATGTCTCATGCAAAATTATAATATCACAGACTTTGATTTCTGTTGATGCTTTTCAGTCCAAAGTTTGGGGATCTTAAACCTTGGATGTTCCAATGAGAAATGACAAAAGATTTATATAGTGTCATCCGTCTAAACTATGGGTTGATGGTGCTAAAAAGAGAAAATGCATATTAATTTAAATTGGATTAAGAGAATAATAATAATAATAGTAATAATAATAAAAACATTGAAAAGTATGCAATGCATGAACTTTATTTCCCTCCTAAACACTGTTTTTCCCTCACCATTGTCCTAGTCCAATAAGGTGAGAACAGATGAGGCCAAGCATCTATCTGATGTCCTTCATATCACTAGGCCCTATTGTTCAACTAAGGACCTCAACATAGCTGTGCCCATCAGTATGAGGGCTATATAGTTTTGATACAGCAGTAGAATTCTGCTGTCTTGTCTGTGGTGGCACTGTTGTGTTTGAGGTGGAGCTGACAATCTGAGGTTAGAGTACAGATTCAGATCTCCGTTGGGACTTGCATCTCTTCCTGAAATGTAATTGCTGTGGTGAGCTCTGCTGTGGATAGTCTGGTCTGAATGGGGCTCTTTTGCTGTGGTTCTGGTGTGTAGGTCCTGATCTGAGTGGTACTTACTCCACAAGTCTTGGTCTGTAAGAGCCTGCCCAACCTCTGCTGTTTAGGTGGCTCGGTGTGGTGACCCGATTTAGAGCAATATCTTTAAGTATCTTGGCAAAAAATGGTGCATACTCTTTCTTGAGGTGCACATGGTCATAGTGTGTTTCTGCTCTGATGAATGGGTGATGGGCGATGTGCACATTGGGCCTGAGGGTGCAGTCTCTTGTAATACTGGCATTGATGTTGTTTATGGTTTTGGGATGAAGACTTTTCTAGGTAGCTGAGTGGACACAATTATCTTTGCATATGGGAAAGTATTGCCTGCTTTGACAATCACAGACCTTAACGCTAAGGCAACCCGTTCTTGCTGGACTCTCAAGTCATTGGTGTGGCTTGGGATGCCAAGGTGCTCCTTTGCTAGAAGTTCATGGGCTTTTTAGTAGTTGGACACCATAATTTATCCACGTTGTGTTTGGGGACGTTTTTTTCCTCTAGGAATTTTCCATTGGAATTCATCAGAAAAACAAAGTCTGGTTTCTTTTGTTCCCTCTTCTTTATTTTTTGGTGAGGTGGGCTCAGGTGGGCTTTTTTTCACATCTAGGGAGATCTGTTGTGCTTGAGAGATTGGCTCTGGTGATGTCTCTGTGTTAGCAGAGATGGCCTGTTGGTTTAATGTACTACTGGTGTGATGGGGAAAGGGACAGTTAGGAGCTGTATCTGATCTCTGAGGCTTTACATCTCTCTCTCTCTCTCTCTCTCTCTCTCTCTCTCTCTTTCTGCAAGTTTCTCAGCCAAAGTGGAGATCTCCTTTTTATTGTTTTCTTTCTCTTGTTGAAGTTTCTTTACTGGTTCTGTCAGAGTTGCCAGGTTCTTGTATACATCCCTGTCTTGCTGGAGCTCTTTAATTTGAACAAGGTCTCTCTCTCTCTCTCTCTCTCTCTCTCTCTTTCTCTTTTGCTTGCTGGGGGTGGGTCGATCTGAGAGTGAAGCGGTGGAGCGAGTGTGGAAAATTGTGGTGTTTTTCTAATTCTTCCTTTTTTCCCCTCTCTTTAGTTAATGGCAATATAGAGTAAGGAAGAGTTGTGGTTTTTTGGCCGCACTCTGTGTGGTAATCGTCATTAGCCGGTATGGTGTCTGATCCTGTACAAGGAACGCCACACCTGTCCCTTCGTAATGGGTGCAGGTGTGTGCCAGTGCCCAGCGTGAGTGTCGAAGATTTCCTTATTGTAGTAGGAGAATCCGTTGGTTTTGATAATCTGCTTCGCGGATGAATAAAGCAGTTGTTGAGATTTTGAAAACAGAACAATTAATTAATCAACTTACAGAGAGTGGCATATGGGTGAAAGAAACGTTTGTGCCCGTGGATTCCCTTAGCCACTCCTGCAGCTAAAATCACAATTTCAAATGTTCCACCTTTTGTTTCAAATGACAGTATCATCAAAGAATTGTCGCAGTATGGAAAAATCGCAAGCCCGATTAGAATGATCCTGTTAGGTTGTAAAAATACGGCACTCAAAAGCGTACTCTCATTTAGAAGACAGTTGTTTATGTTTATGAATTCACCTGTGCGCACTTTAAAGATTTCTTTCCATGTCAGTCACGGAGAGAACTCGTACATGGTTTACGCAAGCACGGATAATCTCAAGTGTTTCGAATGTGGGAATTTAGGACACAAACGTTTCTCCTGTCCACAAAAAAAAGTGGACAACGAACAACAGCCAGTGATTGATACACCGGCAGGGGACAATAACAACAATATGAATATAACAATAGAAATGCGTAGATTAGAAGTGGATTTCTATTCTCAGTTGTATGCTGTTGAAAACACAGATGTGCAGAGTCAAAATGAACTGTTACAGAATCTTTCCTGCTTATCATCTGAACATAAACAAGCTCTAGCGTCTGGACTCACAAATCAAATCAAATCACTGTATTGTCACACTACCATGTACACAAGTGCAACAGTAGGTGAAATTCTTGTGTGCAGGTCCGAGCAACATAGCAGTCATGACAGTGACTGAGACATATACCAATTACAATAAACAACATACTTACACAACACGATTTACATATCAAATGTACACATACTTACACAGCACAATAATTATATACAATGTACAGTAGACAATACACACAATATAGAATACACAATATACAATAAGTAAAGAGGATATGAAATATATATAAGTAGTTGTATTGAGGAGAAAATGTTGATAGTCCAGTGTGAGATTATAGATGAATAAAGTGCAGTGCTAATTATTGATCCTGATAGATCAAGTGTTCAACAGTCTGACTGCTTGGGGAAGAAGCTGTCATGTAGTCGGCTGGTGCGGGTCCTGATGCTGCGATACCGCCTGCCTGATGGTAGCAGTGAGAACAGACCATGACTCGGGTGGCTGGAGTCTCTGATGATCCTCCGAGCTTTTTTCACACACCGCCTTGTATATATGTCCTGGAGGGAGGGAAGCTCACCTCCGATGATGTTTCTGGCAGTTCAGCACCACCCTTTGCAGGGCTTTGCAGTTGTGGGCGGTGCTATTGCCATACCAGGCGGTGATGCAGCCAGTCAGGATGCTCTCTACAGTGCTGGTGTAGAACCGTGTGAGGATGTGTTGGTTCATTCCAAACTTCCTCAGCCGTCTCAGGAAGAAGAGGCGCTGGTGAGCCTTCTTCACAACGGCCTCAGTGTGGACGGACCATGTGAGTTCCTCAGTAATGTGGACACCGAGGAACTTGAAACTGCTGACTCTCTCTACCGGGTGCTCCGTTAATGATGATGGGGCTGTGTTCTCTGTCTTTCTTCCTGAAGTCCACTACAAGCTCCTTGGTTTTACTGACGTTGAGGGAGAGGTTGTGCTCCTGACACCAGCGTGTCAGAGTGTGCACCTCTCTCTGTAGGCTCTTTCATCATTGTCAGTGATCAGACCTACCACCGTCGTATCTTCAGCAAACTTAATGATGGCATTGGAGCTATGTGTTGCCACACAGTCGTGTGTATAGGGAATACAGGAGTGGGCTGAGAACACAGCCCTGCAGGGCTCCAGTGTTGAGGGTCAGTGATGAGGAGGTGTTGCTGCCCATTCTAACCATCTGACGCCTGCCTGACTGGAAATCTAGGATCCAGCTGCACAGCGAGCTGTTTAAGCCCAGAGCCCGGAGTTTCTCATCAAGCTTGTAGGGCACTATGGTGTTGAATGCTGAGCTGTAGTCTACAAACAGCATTCTCACATATGTGTTCCTTTTTCCAGATGGGAGAGAGCAGTGTGTATTGTAGATGCAATGGCATCATCAGTGAAGCGGTTGTTGCGGTAGGCAAACTGCAATGGGTCCAAAGAGGTGGGCAGAACAGAGCAGATGTAATCTCTGATTAACCTCTCGAAGCATTTGCTGATGATGGGGGTCAGAGCAACAGCAACATCACCTTTGAAGAAGTGAGTGCTGCAGTAATGGGACTGTCTTCAGGTCGTACCCCTGGTATAGATGGACTTCCTGGCGAGTTTTACAAACACTTTTGGACTATTATTGGAACTGAGTTACTTGAAGTTGTCTTTTATTTTGAAAAGTTAGTTCCTGTGATGTCCTGTTTTCCCTCCATGTGTCTTGTTTTCATTGGTTCATTGTTTGATTACTTTGTTATCAGCTCTAGTTTGTCATTGGTTTTAGTTTATTGTCTTTTCTTTTTAGAGTTCTGTTTGTCCATTGGCTTATGTTTCCCCATGTCCATGTATTTAAGCCCTCATGTTTGCCATTGTTTCTTGTCGAGTATTGACGTTGTTGTGTAGCAGTGTTCAAGTTCATGTCAAGTTTAAGCTATGCTATGTCTAGTTTATGTCAAGTTTATGTCAAATTCATGTCAAGGTTTAGGTAATGTTTATAGTTAGGGTTTTTGGATTTCACATTTTTGATGATTAAACTGCGCTTGGGTTCTTCATCTCATCGTCTTCGTCATCATCTTTGTCATTGCCATTGCCAGCTAAAAACATTACAGAATACTCAACCGCCCATTATGGACCATGCAGTTTGGCTCCTGCATCTTCGGCCAGGGGAATCAACCCCTGGAGAATTATGTGGAGGATTTTTGTGCTCTGGCAGACCTAGTGGACTTTAACGAAGTGGCCCTCAAAGACATTTTTTGTTTTGGACTGATTGAGACAGTCTCATCCTAAATGCCTAGCGGTCACAGTTCCCTCAACCTGGCTCAATATATTGACCTCGCCCTAAAGATCACTGGTTCCACGCTCACTGTGGGGAGGTGGATGCCAAACCAGAGTTCCACGCCATGGCCGCCACGAACCAGAGTTCCACGCCATGGCGCCGCTGCCGAATCAGAATTTCACGCCATGGCCGCCGCCGAGCCCATCCCTGCCATTGTCAGCGAGCCAGAGCCCATGCCTACCACGGTCAGTGAGCCAGAACCCATGCCTGCCACTGTCAACGAGCCAGAGACCATGCCTGCCACGGTCAGCGAGCCAGTGCCTGTAGCCTCGACCGCCCCAGAGCCAGCACCTGTAGCCTCAACCGTCCACATAACCACGCTACCTGCAGGCCGAAGGAGAAAGAGAAGGAAGAGGCCACTTTTTCCCCTGTCTCTGCCAGTGCTCACAACCACAGATGCCGCCCCCAGTCTCTGCCAGTGCTCTCTTCCATGGCCTTCCACCGCCATGGCTCCGCTTTCCACCGCTCCGCCCCAGAGCCACATCACAGCCACGCCAGAGTCCGGCTCCAGGCCACGCCACAACCACGCCAGAGTCCGCTCCAGGCCACGCCACAGCCACGCCAGAGTCCACTCCAGGCAATGTCACAGCCACGCCAGAGACCGCTCCAGGCCACGCCACAGCCACGCCGGAGTCCGCTGCAGGCCATGTCACAGCCAGGCCCCAGAGTTCTCCATGCCACGTCACAGCCGAACCACAGTCTGCTCCATGTCAAGCCTTAGGCCTGCCTTTACTCCACGCACAGCTTTGATCAACCTCAGTTGTTTTCAAATGTGCTTTATAAATAAACATTGATTGATTGATATTCCATCAAATATTGATTTCTAAACTCTTCCTAAGTTAAAACATTAGTATTGTTTAAAAATTTATATTACCTTTTTTATTATTTATTATAACACATTTTTATTATTTTGACCAGTTGTCATTTTCTGCAAATAAATGCTCTAAATGACAATATTTTTATTTGAATGTGGGATAAATTGTTTATAGAATAAAACAAACACACACCTAAAAATAGTAAATAAAGAGAAACTGATAATTTCAAGAATGGTCTGGAGATAAATATATGTATATATATATATATTTATCTCTGAAAAAATTATGAGACCATTACAAATTGCACTCGTTTTATACATATATATATATACAGTATATATATATATATATATATATATATATATATATATATATATATATATATATATATATATAGTGATCAGCCACAACATTAAAACCACCTGCCTAATATTGTGTAGGTCCCCTCAAACCACCAAAACAGTGCTAACCCAAGCATCTCAGAATAGCATTCTGAGATTATATTTTTCTCACCACAATTGTACAGAGTGGTTCCCTATCAAAAGCTACACTTTCATGCTGGCGCTTGATTTAGCATTTTGGAAACGTCTTTTAGGAATGACCAGCAGTGAATATGTGTGCAACACGCCAATGAAATTGACTGGAATTTATAGTCTCTGCTGGTGACATCATCAGGATGCGTCCATCATCTGAGGTAACAGGGGCTATAAATAGATGAGCCACAGGTGCATCGTCAGGTCTTTTGTCTTCAAACCATTCTGTGTGTATTGTGCTTCTCAAGCCTGTCAAACTTTCCTTCAAAATTTTCCTTCTTTCTTCTATCACTTAAAGACAAAGAGAAAATGAGTGATAAACAAAGCAAATGGTGTGTGTTTCCCTGTTTACGCTAAGCACTCATCTCCCTTATTTCCAAGAGCCAACCCCACCATGTCGTTATGGGGCTCACATATGGATCTGGCTAAGCAGCGAGAGACGGTTCGCCCCTATCACTCGCTCTCTCCAGATTCAACCGGTCCCTCGCATGATGTTGAAGCTGCCGGCACCTCTTCAGTTCATGAGAGGGACAATGAGTATCTTGGGACCGCAGATTCTGAGTTGCCTATCTCTGAGCATTGCACGCTGAAATAATAAAGCGGTTGAGGAATTGCTCGAGGTAGTTACTTGTGAGGTGGCCAGACTACAGTTAGACTGGCTGCATGAACAAGAGACCCCCAAACAATCAAATTTAGAGGATAGATTTCTGTCTGGTGGCCAGAGAGAGGAACAGATTCAGTCTCTCCCTTGTTTGATGATCTCCATGATGAGTTGACTCATTCATGGAAGACACCTTATACTTCCCATGTCTTTGTGCCCTCAATGGCGACATATTCGACTACCGTGGGTGCTAAGGCTCAGGGGTATATGACGATGCCACGGGTAGAAGAGACGCCACGGTCTATCTCTGGCCTGGTATGGCATCATCATTAAAAGGACCAACTCTCCCCACAAAGCCATGTAGGACCACCTCAATGCTTGTGGGGCAGGCTTATTAAGCTGCAGGTCAGGCTGGTGACCTTTTTTTTTCAGCAGGCAATGCTGGCGTAAACATTGAGACGGTGCAAAACAACAAAATGCGCCCCTGTAGTGATTCCGCTCTACATGTAAAGGCTAACGTTCTTAACCATTTATTAAGCATTATTGGCTTGAGTAGCGCCAGCACTTGCAGTGAAAAATGGAACGTGACACCTAATTACTTTCATGGATGCTTCTAGATCAGACAGTTTCATTGATTCTAATGGGATCTATAATGCTTTTCATGCGACATGCTTCTCATGTCCGGTGTAGACAAGGTGCTAAAGTACCATAGTACTGCCATCTGATTCCATCACTATACTGGTAGTGCCACAGCAGCCTATTTTTTTAAAGGGTTTTTGAGAAGCTTCAACTAGTGCTGTCTTGTTAGTCATTTACTGCTGCTTAGCCCATAAATTAATGCTCCACAATGGTACTCAAGAATATGTAAAAAGGCTGCTCCCAAAGTCATCAGAATTGAAGGCGTTAGTTCCGCTTTGTGCTAAAATAAATTACACTTTTTCTCAGAGAAGCATGCCCCCAGACCCACCTAGACAATAATTGTACACTATTTTCTTTATGTGATACTTCTTCTGGAGATGTGTTGGCTGTTATACTGAGTGACAGACAGGTAGTGACGTAGTGATTTCTAGCCACTGCGTGCAAACAGATATAAAAAATCTTGTGTCCATGTCTACTTTAATTTTAGTGATTGTAGCTCGGCTCCCCTGTCAATGATCTGGCACCCCAATAGCACCGGCAACCTAAATTCTCAAGTGCCACCCCTGATCTTAACTGTTTCTTCTTGAGAGCAATAAGTTTACACGGAAAGTCTATTGCTTCCCCAATTTTTCTCTTGAGAAAAGAAGAGATTTGAACGGTGTCACATACTATGGTCAGGTTTCTGCAATCAAAATTCTAAGTTTTTGATAGAAAGTCAAAAATTTTTCCAAAGATTCTACCAAGAAAAAGGCTGCATTAAAAAAAATGGAAAATGCTGCCTTCGGAGTCTGTACATGAAAGTAGGATGAAAATAACCTGCTTTTCAAACTATTTTGAGACCGGTTTCCTTAAGAGTTCCATTCATTCATAAATGATGTTGGATAAACCATTACCAGATTAGGCAGCAAGGCAGTAAGTCAGCAGCCTATACGTTTTCAGATACAGCACAAATGATCTGAGCTATGCTATTCACATACTGTTTTTTAGGTCTATACTCTTACTTAATTATGTTTTTTTTTTATTTATCGTAAGGAAGTTTAAGAAAAGCATTTAAGACAAAGTTGGTAATAAAATAAAACAAAACTCCAGCAATTCTGAGTATGAGTATGAAAGAGCAACCTCTGAGCAATAAAACTGTCAAATAGGAAACCCCCAGATGTAACGGTCCCACCTCTTCTGTTAGCAAAAGCAAATGGTAATATAAAGTAATGTAAAGTAATGTCACTCATTGTGATGACACATTTTACAGATAGACATTGTAAGTTTGACAATAGTTTAAGTGTCATCATGAATCTAGTGTTGGTGTTCCTGATTGTATCATTTCAGTGGATCTTAGGTATTTTTGAAATCTCACAAAATGTGAAAAAATTAGCTGTGAAATAATGCGTTAAATGCTTTTGATACATTCTTAATTCATTGTCCATCTTTCTGTCAATTCTGTTCTCTCTGGGGGTCAGGTTATGCTAATGTAAATGATATTGTGCAGTCTCCAACATTATTTTTACAACTTAAGGAAACTTAAGTTTGCAATCTGACCTGCAGTCACACAAAAGATGCTTCATACAACAGAATGTACTGGTTCCGACAGCACCATGGAGAAACTATGGAGCTCATAGTATATACAACCAGCTTTGAAACAGTAGAATATGGAAAACTCAGCACAACTAAATATTCAGTGACTCACTTGACTTATGAGAAGGGTTTTCTAGCTGTAAACAATCTGGAGTCTCATGGCAGAGCCTTGTATTTGTGCGCAGTGGGTGAACACAGTGTAACAGAATAATTTCACAGATGTGCAAAAACGTTTTTTATTTAATCTATCATACCAAGATCACACAGACAGGAGGCACACTTAAACATCACAATGCATCCTGATAGAATATTTTCCAGCAGCATCAGCAGATTTACATATGAACTGCAGGGGGTGCTGTTGTTTATGGTATAATTCTGTAAACATAGGAAATCTTCATTTGCCTACTCTTTTCTAGGACTGGCATTACGTGCAGTCATCACTCGGCTCAGCACATTCATCAGGCTAAACATGAGTCAATTTATAATTAGAGAGACTCTTATCACTATAATGTTTTCTATGTTTTGGGCCAAGGGTATGCATAGTTCTTTTGTGATATCCAGTAGAGAATCTTAATTTTTTAATACCATTTTTGAGGAGGTTAATATGAATGTAATTTCATACTTTCTCTATCATGTCTTTTGTTTCTCTAGATTTTACCCAGAGTGACAAAGTTCTCCAGACACCTCGTGACATGATTGTGAATCTCACAGATTCTCCAATGCTACAATGTTCCCATAGCATCTCGAGCTATAATCGTATTCTGTGGTATAAACAAACCCAGGACAGACAGCTTTTGCTCTTGGGATATCTCTTAGGTTCTTTGCCTTATTCAGAGGCAGAATATAAAAACAAGTTTAACCTAAATGGTGATGGAAATAGTAATGGCACGTTTACTATTGAAAGACTTCAGTCAAACGATACTGCCACGTATTTCTGTGCAGCATCTACACAGTGTTGAACATACACTCTCTCCAGAACAAAAAATTAACCACACATGGCTCATGAAATCCTTTACACCTGTGTGCAAGTTTTATTTTCATTAAAACATTGTGCAGTCATATTAATTTATTTAGGATCTTATAACAGTACAGCATGCACGTCTTCTTGTAAGTGTTAAGTCAGTAACATCGACTGGTAAGTGTGTGCATATACAACAGCCTCAAAAAATTATTTTATATTAAAAACAGACTATCAATCCAAATCACAACTACAAATAATGCAAATAATAAGAAAGTTTATCAGAAATTCACTTTTCTTTGTTTTGTTTTTTTGCACAACTAACTGGTTTAATGCAAATTTTTTGTGGATTTATGAAGTAAGTTTTCACACAGGTGTCCTGCCAGAGTAACCACAGGTCTAATTTAACAAATGAAAAATGTTTGACTAAATTTGACATCCATTTAAGTATCTGAATACTTTTTGTCTAAATTTTAAACACACCTTATACATGTTTTTTCTTTGTTTGAAATGCACTTAAAGGGATAGGTAACCCAAAAATGAAAATTCTCTCATCATTTACTCACCCTCATGCCTATTCAGATGTGGGACTTTTTTCTTCTGCTCAACACAAAGATTTTTAGAAGAATATTTCAGCTCTGTTGGTCATACAATGCAATTGAATGGTGGCCAGAACTTAGAAGCTCCAAAAATCATATAAAGGCAGCATAAATGTAATCCATACATTTAATCCATAATTCATTTGACCATAGCTTACCATACACCCTCACATCGAATGGCGTGCTTGACGAGTTCTCG